>NC_142795.1:7526836-7631813 GCF_049724085.1 Artemia sp. Qi Xiang Cuo | reverse complement strand
ATTTGATCAACCAATTAGGGCTGGTAAACAAGAGACTCACACGCTTGACCCTCTCCTTGAATCTATGGTTAATTCTAGCTGTAATTATCACACTACCATTGATTATTGTGATAAAATTATACCCTCACTGTCTTTAAATAGTAGCTTTAATGTATTTTATTTGAATGTGCGTGGGATAAGAGATAAATGGGATAGTCTAAAATCGTATTTGTGGTCTGATAATTATTGCCCTTTTGATGTACTTGGTTTAACAGAAACATGGTTATCTGATGGTGAAAATTTTACAGCCTATGATATGCATGGTTATGTTGCTGTCCATATCCCCAGAATGGTAACAAAGTGCTCAGGAGGTATTTCTTTATTTATAAAGTCTGATATTGAGTTTAGAAGAAGGTCTGACCTTGAATCCTTGTTTACATCAGTAGTGTCAAATAGTAGGACAGTTTATTCTCTTGTTATTGATCTGAAAAGCCAGTTTGCATGTCACACTGTTTGTTTGTTTTATAAGCCCCCTCCTTTTCCAACGCATTTGTTCTGCGATTTGCTTGATCAAATTTCTTGTGTGGGGTCTTTCTCTAAAAAACGTATTTGTGTTTTGGGAGATTTTAATTGTAATATGTTAAATATTGGATCAAGTGACGAATGTGACCATCTCTTTGACGTGCTTTCTTCTGCTGGTCTACTTCCTTCAATTTTTTTCCTTCTCGTGTTGACCATACTAGAAATTCTGCCACTTTAATAGACAATATTTTCATTTCTCATTCTTCGAATTTGAAGTTTACTTCTGGTCTTGTTTTCACTGATCTTTCTGATCACTTCCCTATTTATGTTTCACTTTTTGTGCCTCAAACTGAGATTGTTGTGGATGAGCAGGGTGAGTTTTCTTTTAGAACTTCCACAGATAAAGAAATTTCTAATTTAATACATAGTCTTCAGAGTAATGATTGGTCTAGTGTTCTTGAAGCTAATGATGTTGATTGTGCAACGAATTTATTTTTGTGTCATATGGGAGCTCTGTTGGATAAGCATTTTCCTCTTAGAAAGAGGCCAAGGAATTCCATACCTAAATGTCCATGGATGTCTAGAGGTCTGATCAATGCTACACATATGAAGGCGTCTCTGTTTAAGGCTGCATGTAAAAGTAAGACACAGGATGATCTTTTGAAGTATAAACTTTATAAAAATGTGCTTACTTCTTCAGTACGTGCAGCCAAAAAGCTCTATTTTTCGCGTCGAATTGATGAGTGTAAGGGGAATTTGCGAAAGGTTTGGACTGTAGTTAATGAAGCTCTTTCCCACAAGAAACTCAAACAGCCCCCCCTTGTCACTACAGGAAAGCTGATGGATCTTTCGTGGACAAAAATTCTTCAGCAAGCGCCTTCAATTCGTATTTCACCTCACTTCCTTCAGTTCCTAATCCACCCTACAGCAGAATAAGTAGTTTTCCCTTAGCAGAAAAGTCATTTTTCCTTTTTCCATGCAGTGATACCGAAATTTCTAACATTATTTCTCAGCTTTCAAGTAGCCGTACAGTTGATGGTTTTGGTTTGAGCTGTAATATTCTTAAAAAAATTGGTCAGTTTGTTTCTAACCCCATCTCACACATAACTAACCTCTCTCTTTCTTCTGGTGTTTTTCCTCATTTATTTAAGGTTGCTAATGTTGTACCTTTGTTTAAAAAAGGTGATTCATCTCTAATTTCAAACTATAGACCTATTTCTCTCCTTCCTGTAATTTCTAAGGTTGTTGAAAAAGTAGTGTATTGTAGACTCTCTTCATTTGTATTTAGTACTAATACGACTGCAGGTAATTCTCTCATAACTAACCATCAGTATGGCTTTCGTCCCAGTTTCTCTACCTTGCATGCACTTTCAGATGCAACAGAGTTTGTGCGTGTTAATCTTGACAAGGGCTTGTGTGTTTTGGGTCTATTTCTTGACTTTTCAAAGGCATTTGATATGGTCGTTCACTCTGTTCTTTTGTCCAAATTATCTTCATTTGGAGTGCATGGAGTCCCACTTGAATGGTTTAGGTCTTACCTCTCAGGGAGATATCAGTATGTTTAAGTTAATAGTACTTCTTCCTCTTCCTTGCCTATTGTGAAAGGTGTCCCACAGGGCTCTGTGCTTGGACCACTTTTGTTTTTAATTTATATTAATGATCTTGTTGATGGTCTTCATCCCCTTGTGCACCCTATACTTTTTGCTGATGACAGTAACTTCTTCATTGCTGCAGTGGACCTGCCATCTGCCATTTCCCTAGCTGAAGGTCTTCTTGATAAAGTAAAACATTGGTGCTGGTCAAATGGTATGACTCTCAACAGCCAAAAAAGTGCCATTGTACACTTTAGAACCCCTTATCGTATGAGAGACGCAGGGGAACCAACCATCCTGACTTATGGGAATGATATTATACCGCAAGCTACTCTAGTGAAATTCCTTGGTGTGTATCTTGACCGTTTTCTTTCTTCTAAACCCCATATAACTCATACCCGTTCCCTTGTCCTCCGCCAATCCTCAATGTTATACAGGGTTAACTTATTTCTTCCCCCTGATGTTATGCTTTCTCTTTATTATGCGTTTATTTTTCCTTACCTTTCTTATTGCTGTTCTGTCTGGGGTTGTACTAATAAATCTCTTCTCTGCTCACTTCAAAGAGCCCAAAATAGGGCAGTGAAGGCTACTTTTCTTCTTCCTCGTTTTTACCCTTCCTCTGATCTTTATAATGATACTGGAATAGCTCCGCTGGATCGTATTGTGGGTAAAAGTTACCTTTATTTAGCACATTCTGCTTTTCTAGGTAGACTCCCACCATCTCTGCAGCAGTTTTTCTTTCTGTCAGGCTCAGGTAGTTATTCTTCTTTTTTACGTAGCTCTTATCGCAGGTTCATTTTACTTAAGCGTTCATAGACAGCAGGTCAGAGGTCTCCTGTTTATCAATCTATTTTACTATGGAACTCCATCCCTCCTGATGTCCCTCTATCTCTTTCTGCAAAGGCACTTTCTCGCTGGGTATTTCCAATATAGTATTTTCCCCCTTTTTTTTTCATTTTTTGCATTCTATCCACATTTTTGTATTTTTTTTTTTTCTTTTTTTTTCATTCAATATATTTCAAATAATTCTCCTATTTTCTCCTATTATTTATCCTATTTTAATAAATGTCTATTATCTAATTTTTTTTTTTTTTTTTTTTTTTTTTTTTTTTTTTTTTTTAGTGCTTTATAATAGTGTCTTATTTATTCTGTTGGCCCTGTACAATCTTAGCTTATCGGGCGTGTTTAAATTTTTAAGTTTGTAATTTTATTGTTGTTTTTTTTAGTATTAATAAATTGATTGATTGATTGATTGATTCATATGGGGTCGTGGGTTCGAGTCCCACACTTGACAATTTTTTTCTTATTCTAAATCTTTGGAAACAGCCTATATTTCTGACCGTTTAAGTTTTGATGTTAGTGTTGTCAGTCAAAAGCTATGACCTTGAGGAAAGAACTTGAGAAAATTGCCTGATTATCGAAAAATGGGGAAACATCCTCCAAAAGTCGACAGGAATGCACCCCTCCAGCGCTTTGTCGAATATGTTCAATAAAATATGCAAAGTCGACATAGCTTTATTTGATTTTTAAGGTTAATTTAGACGAGGTTCTGACTTTTCTTAAAGAAGAGAAAAAAGTTAGCTCAATTCTGAACCTTACCACAGAAACTGAAATACAATATGACTATGATCAAAAATTATTCACAAGTCCGGTGCGCCGTTGTGCTAAGGCGAGCGTCTTCGTATATGGTCCACAGAGGGTTTTACGTGTTCTTGTACAACACTTGAGACTTTTTTTATTATCCCCACTATCTATAAACATCCTCGATTTCTGACCGTGTAATTTTTTTTGTCAGTGTTGTAAGTCAAAAGCAATGACCTAGAGAAAAGCAGCGCAGTCGGGGTATCCACCCCCAGGATAGGTTAGGTTAGGTTAAGTGGTCTTAACCTAACCCAGGTTAGGTTAGGTTACCTAACCTAACTAAGGTTAACAGGTTAGGTTAGGTTCGGTTAAGTGGCCGGCCACGTACGCTTCACTTACGTTAGCTTAGGTTAGGTGAGGGACATGCAAAAAGTTAGGTGTATGATTAGGTTAGGTTAGGTTAGGTTAAGTTAGGTTAGGTTAAGTTAGGTTAGACTAGGTTAGCCTACGTCCACGCGAATACGTAGGCGAACCTAGCCTAACCTAACTTAACCTAACCTAACTTAGTCTAACCTAACCTAACCTAATCATACACCTAACTTTTTGCCTGGCTCTCACCTAACCTAAGCTAACCTTAGTGAAGTCTACGTGGCCGGCCACTTAACCGAGCCTAACCTACCCTGCTAACCCTAGTTAGGTAACCTAACCGAACCTGGGTTAGGTTCAGACCACTTAGCATAACCAAACCTATCCTGTGGGTGGATACCCCGACTGTGCCGCTTTTCTCAAGGTCATTGCTTGTGACTGACAACACTAACATCAAAACTTAAACGGTCAGAAATAGAGGCTGTTTCTATAGATTTAGGATAAGAAAAAAATTGTCAAGTGTGGGACTCGAACCCACGACCCCATATGGGGACCAGATCTTAAGTCTAGCGCCTTAACCACTCGGCCAACCTGACTTGTAAACAATTCTTGATCATATTCATATTGTAATTCAGTTTCATTGGTAAAGTTCAGAATTGAGCTAACTTTTTTCTCTTCTTTAAGAAAATTCAGAACCTCGTCTAAATTAACCTTAAAAAGGAAATAAAGCTATGGCGAATTTGCATATTTTATTCAACATAACTAACAAGACGCTGGAGGGGTGCATTCCTGTCGACTTTGGGAGGATGTTTCCCCATTTTTCGATAATTAGGCAATTTTCTCAAGCTCTTTTCTCAAGGTCATAGCTTTTGACTGACAACACTAACATCGAAACTTAAACGGTCAGAAATAGAGGCTGTTTCCTAAGATTAAGAATAAGAAAAAAATTGTCAAGTGTGGGACTCAAACCCACGACCCCAGCGGGAGACCAGATCCGACGTCTAGCACCTGAACCACTTGTCCAACCAGACTTTCTAATATTTCCTGATAAGAGTCCGAATATACTTCGTTGACTTTGGTAAAGATAAGACGAGAACTCACTTGTTTCTCTGCTTGCAGAACAGTCTGAGCAAAAGTTGAACATTTGCAGTTTTCCAGTTTTTTTATTTAATCTATTAAAGACCATAACAATTTAGGTTCTGCATAAATCCTTTTACAGAAGTTATTTAGTGAAATCACAAGACATGATGAAAGAAAAAAGTACATAAGAAAAAAATTGTCAGGTGTGGGGTTCGAACCCACGACCCCGTATGGGGACCAGATCTTGAGTCTAGCGCCTTAACCACTCGGCCAACCTGACTTGTAAACAATTCCTGATCATATTCATATTGTAATTCAGTTTCTTTCTGTGTGTGTCGTCTCTTAGTGTGTGTTGTCCCTATGTGTTAGTCGTCTCTCTCTGTGTGTGTGTGTGTGCGCACGTAACCTAGTCTAATGTGAATTTCAACCATTCAGGCTGGTGGACTAAGACCCCTATTCTGAGCTAGTGAATTTCCACCATTCAGGCTGGTGGACTAAGACCCTAATTCTGAGCTAGTGAATTTCCACCATTCAGGTTGGTGGACTGAGACCCCAATATTGAGCTAGTGGATTTCCACCATTCGAGCTGGTGGACTAAGACCCCAATTTTCCAACTCTTGCATTTCATGACAGAAATTCAAAATGAACTTCGAAAAATCAAGAGAATGTATTTGTGAGAAGGTAAAGCACAGCAAGTCACTACTGAAATATTCCAACTCTTGCATTTCACGATAGAAATTCATGTGTGTGTGTGTGTGTGTGTGTGTGTGTGTGTGTGTGTGTGTGTGTGTGTGTGTGTGTGTGTGTGTGTGTGTGTGTGTTTGTGTGTGTCTATGTGTGTGTGTGTGTGTGTGTGTGTGTGTGTGTGTGTGTGTGTGTGTGTGTTTGTGTGTGTGTGTGTGTGTGTGTGTGTGTGTGTGTGTGTTTGTTTGTTTGTTTGTTTGTTTTTTTGTCGGTGTGTGTGTGTGGGTTTGGGTGTGTGTGTGGGAGAGAGTGAGAGTGTGTGTGTGAGAGTGTTAGTGTGGCTGTGTCTGTGTCTGTTTGTGTGTATTTCTGTTTGTGTTAGTGTGTGTGTGAGTGTGGGTGTGTGAGTGTGTGTGTGTGTGTGGGTGTGTTTGTGTGTGTGTGTTTGTGTGTGTGTGTTTTTGTGTGTGCGTGTTAGTTTTTGCGCGTGTGTGTAAGTTTTTGTGTGCATGTAAGTTTTTATGTGAATGTAAGTTTTAGTGTGCATATGTAAGTTTTTGTTTGTGTTTGTGTGTGTGTGTGTGTGATTTTGTGTGTGTGTTTGTGTAAGTTTTTGTGTGTGTGTTTTTTTTTGTGTGTGTGTGTGTGTAATTTTGAGTGTGTGTGCATAAGTTTTCGTGTGTGTGTGTGTGTGTGTGAGTTTTTTTGTGTGTGTGTTTCGGTTTAAGTTTTTGTGTGTGTGTATTTTTTTTAGTGTGGGTGTTTGTTTTTGTGTGTGTGTGTGTGTGTGTGTAAGTTTTTATGTGTGTCAGTTTGTGTGTGTGTGTGTGTAAGTTTTTGCGTGTGGGTGTAAGTTTTTTTGTGTGTGTGTGTAAGTTTTTGTGTGTCTAAGATTTTGTGGGTGAAAGTTTTTACGTGTTTGTGTAAGTTTTAGTGTGTGTGTGTGTGTAAGTTTTTGTGTGAATGTAAGTTTTAGTGTGCTTTTGTTAGTTTTTGTGTGTGTGTGTGTGTGTGTGTGTTAGTTTTTGTGTGTGTGTGAAAGTTTTTGAGTGTGTGTGTGAGTTTTCGTGTGTGTCTGTGTAACTTTTTGTGTGTGTGTGTGTAAGTTTTTGTGCGTGTGTGTAAGTTTTTGTGTGTGTGTGTGTGTAAGTTTTTGTGTGTCTAAGTCTATTGCGTGTGGATATAAGTTTTCGTGTGTTTGTGTAAGTTTGTGTGTGTGTGTGTGTGTGTTTGTGTAAGTTTTTGTGTGTTTTAGTTTTTTTTTGTGTGTGTGTAATTTTGTGTGTGTGTGTGTGTGTGTGTGTGTGTGTAATATTGTTTTTGTGTAATTTTTTGCGTGTGTGTCTAATTTTTCGTGTGTGTGTGTGTAAGTTTTGTGTAGTGTGTGTGTGTAAGTTTTTGTGCGTGTGTGTGTGTGAGTTTTTGTGTTCATGTGTAAGTTTTTGTGTTTGTGTGTGTGTGTGTGTGTAAGTTTTTGTGTGTGTGTTAGTTTTTGTGTGTGTGTGTGTTAGTTTTTTTGTGTTCTTGTGTTAGTTTTTTTGTGTTTGTGTTTGTGTGTGTGTGTGTAAGTTTTTGTGTGTGTGTAAGTTTTGGAGTGTGTGTGTGTGAGTTTTAGTGTGTGTGTGTGTGTGTGTAGTTTGTGTGTGTGTGTGTGTGTAAGTTTTTGTGTGCATGTAAGTTTTGGTGTGCATGTAAGTTTTCGTGTGCATGTGTAAGTTTTTGTGTGTGTGTGTGTGTGTGTTTTTTTGTTTTTGTTTTTGTGTGTGTGTAAGTGTTGGCGTGTGTGTTTTTGTGTTCGTGTGTGTGTGTGTGTGTTAGTTTTCGTGTGCATGTGTAAGTTTTTGTGTGTGTAAGTTTTGGCGTGTGTGTAAGTTGTCGTGTGTGTATGTGTTAGTTTTGTGAGTGTGTGTGTGTGTAAGTTTTTGTGCGTGTGTGTGTGTGTTTTTTTTGTGTTCATGTTTAAGTTTTTGTGTGTGTGTGTGTGTGTGTGTGTGTGTGTGTAATTTTTTGTGTGTGTGTTATTTTTTTAGTGTGTGTGTTAGTTTTATTGTGTTTGTATGTGTTATTTTTGTGTGTGTGTGTGTGTGTGTGTGTAAGTTTTTGTGTGCATTTAAGTTTTTGTGTGCATGTAAGTTTTCGTGTGCATGTGTAAGTTTTTGTGTGCTTCCCAAATCATAATTTTCTGAAAGGACACACCTATGAAAGGCTAAGAAATCTAGCTTAGAAAAGTCAAAAATAGCAAATTAACCATCCCCAAATCATAGGTTTCAGTCAACACACACCTACGAATGGCTATGAAATCCTGCTCAGAAAAGTCAAAAAATATCAACCCAAACACCCCCAAATCATAGGTTTCAGACATCACACACCTACAAAAGACTAAGAAATCCGGTTATGAAAAGTCAGAAATAGCAAATTACATATCCCAAATCATAGGTGTCAGACAACACTCACCTATGAACGGCTAAGAAACCTAGCTCAGAAAAGTCAAAAATAGCAAACTAGTCATCCCAAACTATATGTTTCAGACAACAAACACCTATGAAAGGTTAAGAAATCCAGCTCAGAAAAGTCAAAAGTAGCAATCCACCCACCCCAAATCATAGGTTTCAGACACTACACACCTATGAAAGACTAAGAACTCCAACTCAGAAAAGCCTGAAATAGCAACCCACACATCCCAAATCATAGGTTTCAGACACCACACACCTACGAAAGACTAAGAAATCCGGTTATGAAAAGTCGGAAATAGCAAATTACACATCCCAAACTATTGGTTTCAGACAACATTCACCTACGAAATACTAGAAAACCTTAGCTCAGAAAAGCCTGAAATAGCAAACTACACATCCCAAATCATAATGTTCTGACAACACATACCTATGAAAGGCTAAGAAACCTAGCTCAGAAAAGTCGAAAATAACAAACTACACACCCCAAATCATAGGTTTCAGACACTACACACCTATGAAAGACTAAGAAATCCAACTCAGAAAAGCCCGAAATAGTAATTTACATATCCCAAATCATAAGTTTCAGACAGCATTCACCTACGAAATACTAAGAAACCTTAGCTCAGAAAAGTCTGAAATAGCCAACTACTCATCCCAAACTCGAAGTTTCAGACAACAAACACCTATGAGTGACTAAGAATCCTAGCTCTGAAAAGTCCAAAAAGCAAACAACACCTCCCAAATCATAATTTTCTGAAAGGACACACATATGATAGGCTAAGAAATCTAGCTCAGAAAAGTCGAAAATAGCAAACTAACCATCCCAAATCATAGGTTTCAGACATCACACACCTATGAAAGACTAAGAAATCCAGCTCAGAAAAGTCAAAAAAATAGCAACCCACACATCCCAAATCATAGGTTTCAGACACCACACACCTACGAAAGACTAAGAAATCCGGTTATGAAAAGTCGGAAATAGCAAATTACATATCCCAAATCATAGGTTTCAGACAACACTCACCTATGAACGGCTAAGAAACCTAGCTGATAAAAGTCAAAAATAGCAAACTAGTCATCCCAAACTATAGGTTTCAGACAACAAACACCTATGAATGTCTAAGAAATCCAGCTCAGAAAAGTCAAAAGTAGCAATCCACCCATCCCAAATCATAGGTTTCATACAACACACACCTATGAAAGACTAAGAAATCCAGCTCAGAAAAGTCAAAAATAGCAAACTACATATCCCAAATCATATGTTTCACTCAACACACACCAACGAAAGGCTAAGAAACCTAGCTCAGAAAAGTCAAAAATAGTAAACTACTCATCCCAAACTATTGGTTTCAGACAACATTCACCTACAAAATACTAGAAAACCTTAGCTCAGAAAAGCCTGAAATAGCAAACTATACATCCCAAATCATAATTTTCTGACAACGCATATCTATGAAAGGCTAAGAAATCCAGCTCAGAAAAGTCGAAAATAGCAAACTACACATCCCAAATCATAGGTTTCAGACACTACACACCTATGAAAGACTAAGAAATCCAACTCAGAAAAGTCAAAAATAGCAAACTATATATCCCAAATCATCAGTTTCACTCAACACACACCAACGAAAGGCTAAGAAACCTAGCTCATAAAAGCCTGAAATAGCAAACTACTCATCCCAAACTATTGGTTTCAGACAACATTCACCTAGGAAATACTAGGAAACCTTAGCTCAGAAAACCCTGAAGTAGCAAACTAAACATCCCAAATCATAGGTTTCAGACAACACACATCAACGAAAGACGGGTGCACGGGGAGAGCCTTTGAGGGTCTGTGGGTCTCTTGAGGGTCGGTGGTCCTTTGGGAGCTCGGGGGGACCTTTGGGGACCGGGGGATGGGCTTTGGGGATCCGGGGATGGCATTGGGGGGTCGGGGGGGGCCGTTGGGTGCCTGGGGGGCCTGTGGGGGCCGGGGGGACAGTTGGGGACCGGTGGAGGGCCTTTGGGACCCCGTTGGTCCTTTGGGAGCTCGATGGGTCTTTGGAGAGCCCGGGGATGGCATTTGGGGGTCTGGGTGGGCCTTTGGGTCGCCGGTGACCCTTTGGGAGCTTGGGGGGCCTTTGAGTGTCCGGGGGGGGCAGTTGGGGGCCTGGGGGACATTTGGGGACCGGTGGAGGGCCTTTGGGACCCTGTTGGTCTTTTGGGAACTCGATGGGCCTTTGGGGGGGGGGCCGGGTATGGCATTTGGGGGTCTGGGTGGGCCTTTGGGGGTTTGGGGGGCTTTGAGGACCGGGGGCTGCCTTGGGGGTTGGGGTAGGAGGATTGGAACCCTTTGGGGTTGGGTTAGAGGACCTCACAACACTGTTCAAATGAAACTTGTGTATTATAACGACCACAGAGTTTCACCTTTAAATTCTCTTCTAAAATCTCTTCAAAAATCTTCTTTTAGAATGTCTCTATCTGTTTCGCCGAAATAGTTCCATAACCTGTCTAAAACGGTTTCGCCCAAATTATCCCTAAACGTAAATTCAGCGTGTTCCTTTGTTATTGGCATCTCTGTGCTAACGCATTTCAAATTAATAGGAAACCTGATTCCAGCACTAAAACAATTCATCGCTAAGATGTTTCTTGCCTAATTATTTCCGTGGCCTTTGGTTATTAATATCTTTTGGAGTTCGACCAAAAGAGTTGTTTCCGAGGCAAAGACATTAATGACTTGGATCTATTCCTGGAGAAATGTTTCTAGGCGAAAATTTTTAAAGTCTGACAGATGATGTCATTGATTGATTGATCTGTCAAGAAAGGGAAATTAATTTGTTGTTTCTAAGGGGAATTATTGATTCACGATAGGTGAATTGAGGTCGACAGCACAGGTGTTCCAAGGTCGATGTTGTTGTAAGTGCACGCTCTCAGCGAATGTCAAGGTCGTTGTTGTTGTTGTGAAATTTAGGTCATTGACCCCATTACGTAATCTTTCTCCTTAGGGAGGCTATGCCCATATATGGTGTGGGCGTGGGACCTCCTGACCCACGTCCCGGAGCTATTACACATAGAAACATCAAATAAATCGACCTTGGAAAAAGAGGTCATTGACCCCATTAACCACGTGTTCTCCCTAATGACTCTATGCCCATATATGGTGTGGGCGTGGGACCTCCTGACCCACGTCCCGGAGCTATTACACATAGAAACATCAAATAAATCGACCTTGGAAAAAGAGGTCATTGACCCCATTAACCACGTGTTCTCCCTAATGACTCTATGCCCATATATGGTGTGGGCGTGGGACCTCCTGACCCACGTCCCGGAGCTATTACCACAAAATGACAATAAAAACAAAATGACAATAAAAAAAAGCAAACAGAGATAAAGGAAAGCAAACAGAGAAAAAATTGGAATAATAATAAAATGTAGTAAACGTGTATGTTTTTCTGTTGAAGAACGATTATTTAATCGAACAAAGACCAAATCAAACTAGTAAAAATGTTAATAAAACAGAAATTTTGCTCTAAAACTTCTCTGTTTATCACGTATTACCAATCAGTGTCATACATGAACAATTATGTAAGAAATGAGGTAAGTTGCTTAATAGAAGCAAAGTTCTGTAATGGAAGTTAAATTTAAATTTTAATAAGAATCTGAAAATTTAAATTTAGACGAATCTGGCACGATCTAAATCCGTCTGGAATTAAGGCTGGTTAGTTTTTTATTCAATGTTAAACCATAAAAAGGAAAATCATGAGAAACGAAACATAGTTAAATGTTGACTGATAATAGGCAAATACTAACCTGATTGGTCTTGTTAATTACAATTTAAAGCAATATTATTGACTCTTACAATTTTTCAGGTTGGACAGAATTTGGCATATTTGGTCAAGAATAAAGGTGCAACTGACAAGGATCGTAGAATCGCTGAAGCCACGGACATTTTGAACCATTTCGAGGGACAATTGGTAAAACGGGGCACCCCTTTCTATGCAGGTGTGTCAAGGATTACCCAGTTTTTTGTGCAATTTCCACTGTTAAGAAGGAGTCCAAATGTAGTAAAATTTATTATATCTTAAACATTTAATATTCCACAGAAAGAAGGATACTCTCTAGATATGTTATTCCCAACTGATTTTGTGCCATGTGCCACCTAGGAATTCCGAAATCGTGATGCCCCCTCGTGATATTTTAATTTGTTTATTCAAAATTTTACGTTTCTTCACCTGAAATAAGCTTAAAGATTAATTCTATATCTGTTTTCGGTCGTATTCTAAGCATACTTTGTGTTTCTGTGGTAAGTGTGGTTCTACACCACCGGTACTGACGGTGTTGCTACAATAGTCGATACTAACGATATAATCTAAATATGTATTTTCTGCTTAATGAAATAATCTATAAAAAAAAGAAAAGAAAAAAATGGAAAATAAGTCATAATTGTAAGTTAAACAGCGGTATATCATAAAATCCATATTTGACAGGAGGATGGAAAAACTAGGAAACGAGTTGCGGTTTCTTGACTGCCACAGAGTAGTTTTTTAGCCATTGAAGATATAGGAGTGATAGGTTTATTATAAAAATTCCAGATCGAAAGAAAGGTCTAAAACGTTTTATAATTAAACGAGACAGTAGAAAACAAATTGGACTGATCAATAGAGCTTGCATTGTTCAAGAGGAGGATTTTTAAATATAATTGTTGCCAGGTATGTTGCACACAGCCTTTTAAACTAATGCAGCTGAATCTGTCACCATAGACTTATATAATCTTAATTCTTTTGAATTATTTTTTCTTATAAAATTCTTAGCCCCCACAGCTCTCCATTATTCAAAATTCCCTTACATAGCATAATTTTATTTCTGTACATACGAGTACGCAACTGTTAGTCTAATGCTTGGCTTAAACAGGTTTATTCACCACAAGCCATGTATAAAGTGCTAATCGTGAAAAATGAAACTGGCCTATAAGACCAACTAGTAACTAGTAAATATAACCTGCTGTTAACTATAAAACCAGCTTATCGCAACTAATTACTGAAAAAGAAAGTTATTTGAAAATTGATTACATTCCCATTATCATAGTTAATTTCTCTAGATAAAATACCATTAATAATCGACTTCAGTCATGATACTGCAAGGTTTAAAAAAATGCTTATCAACTGTTGATGCTATTGATTGCAAAATAAAAAAAAGAGACAATATTTAAATTTTTATTAAACGAATGAGCGCAATAATTTGAATTTAGCGCTAAAAACTACTAGCCAAGAACGCTTTCCACTATTGGGCTGGATTCACTTTCCAAATCTAACCATTTCTGTCTTCTCGCGAAGATTTTTGCTAGTCGTGAATATTAGATGGAAAGCTAAGCATCTTCACTTTCTGGCTCGTGAATAACATCCTAAAAAACTAACAAAGACAGAAAAAACGAGACTCCGGCCAGTAGAAAGAAAAAGATGAAAAACTAAAACACTGCGGATATTTCATCTGTATCAAATCTAGGCGTACTTTTTTCTGTTGCGAATTAACTTGATTTTAAATTTTTATATTTTTACTTCGGTTGCTTTGATGATCTCGTCGAAGTAACTCTAATAGCTTCTTTTCCCTATGTGGATCAGATGCGACAACTGTATTTTATTAGTGGTGGCTTTATTTTTTTTTAGTTTTGTTTGTTTTTTTTCTCTTGTGCTGAAGACGCCTAGTTTAGATACAGGCGAAATATCCGCGTTGTTTTAGTTTTTTATCTTTTCTCTCTACTGGCCGCAGTCTCGTCGTTTTTCTTCATTGAATTTATTAAATTATCTTATTTTTAAATTTAATTAGCATGAAACGATGATAGATTTATGTATATTTTGTATATTCTATTTTTATTTAATTTTGTTGTTGAAAGATGTTATCCTTTTACGGCCTCAAAATCAATCCTCACGGAAATCAAAATCAAATGACAGAAGAGCCGAACAGACGACAGACAAGAATAGGGAAAAAAACATATACTCTCTTGTGAGCCTCAGACACCAACTGACTCTGCTTGTAAAATGAAAAAAATATTCGCTTCAGGTTAAAGTATCCCTTGTAGCCTACAATTTAGTGCCTTACATGGAACGATGATAGATTTATGTATATTTTGTTAATTATATTCTTATTTAATTATGTTGTTGAAAGATGTTATCCCTTTACGGCCTCAAAATCAATCCTCTTATTAGTGATTATTAACATACGGATTAATCATATTAAATTAGAGGGTCCCCTCAAAATGTTTTTAAAAATCAAAGCAAGCTATGAAAGTTGAAAAAAAGTTAAAATAAAACTTAATCAGGCATTTTTAATAGATTTTTAGTATGCTCATTAGTAGAGTTGACCTTTTGAATTTGCCAACGCCCCCGTACCAAACAGGTTTTTCTGGTAGGTAAACATTTCTAGAGGTCATTACACCTTTGCCAAGAGATTAAACCAGTATTGTCTATAACTTAATTTACGTAGGTTAAACTTCCGGTGGTTAAGAAAGCGTAACGAGTAATTAAAGTATGAGAAATGGGATGCTATAATTAGAATGGTTTTAAGTTGAAAATTGTGACGTAAAAATAACTCAGTTATTTGCTTGCGTGTATAGGAATTCCTATGTTATTTGCGTGCCTGTATTTTGTGTTAAATAAGTAGTTTTTGTATCTTTTAAAAGAGCTTTAAGGGGTTTGAGAGACTCAGTTGCCTGATTCCATGTGGTTTTTCTTTACTTAGTGCTCATTAAAAACGAAGTTTTGTTTTAAATAAGTAGTTTTTGTATATGTTAAAAGAGCTTTAATGTGTTTGAGAAACTCTGTTGCCTGATTCCGTGTGGTTTTTCTTTACTTAGTGCTCATTAAAAACGAAGTTTTTTTTTTAAATAAGTAGTTTCTTGCGTGTATTTTAAGTCCCTGGTTATTGCCGAGCGTGTATAGTAAGGCTCTAGTTATTTTCTTGCATGTATATGATTTCCCAAGTTATTTGCTTGCGTGTATATGAGTGCCCACGCTCTTTGCTACTAAGGACATGAACACAATGCGGATTTGATTGAGTTAATAGTACTCCCCATGTTATTTGCTTGCGTGTATAGGAATTCCCATGTTATTTACTTGCTTGTATAGGAATTCCCATGTTATTTGCTTGCGTGTATAGGAATTCCCATGTTATTTGCTAGCCTGTATTTTGTGTTAAATAAGTAGTTTTTGTATCTTTTAAAAGAGCTTTAAGGATATTGAGAGACTTTGTTGTCTGACTCCGTGTTGTTTTTCTTTTCTTAGTGCAAATTAAAAACTATGTTTTGTTTTAAATAGGTATTTCATTTTTATGTTAAAATAGATTTAAGTGGTTTGAGAGACTCTGTTTTCTTATTAAGTTTGTGTGTTATTTAATAATTTGTCATCAAAAAATAAGTTTTTTTTTTAAATAAGTAGTTTTTTGCGTGTATAGGAATTCCCTTGTTATTTGCTTGCATGTATAGGAATTCCCATGTTATTTGCTTGCGTGTATAGGAATTCTCATGTTATTTCCTTGCATGTATAAGAATTCAATTGTTATTTGCTTGCGTGTATAGGAATTCCCAAGTTATATGCTTGCATGTATAGGAATTCCTTTGTTATTTGCTCGCGTGTATAGGAATTCCCGTGTTATTTGCGTGCTAGTATAGGAATTACAATGTTATTTGCTTGGTTTTATAGGAATTACCATGTTATTTGCTTGCTTGTTTAGGAATTCCCTTGTTATTTGCTTGCGTGTATAGGAATTCCCATGTTATTTGCTTGCGTGTATAGGAATTCCCAATGCTATTCCAGGACATTATGTTCCTTCCTATGCTATTATAAGGGCTTTTCCGTGTGGTTTTTCTTTACTTGGTACCCATTAAAAACAAAATTTTTGTGTTAAATAAGAAGTTCTTATATCTTTTAAAAGAGCTTTACGGGGTTTGAGAGACTCGATTGCCTGATTCCGTGTGGTTTTTCTTTACTTAGTGCTCATTAAAAACGAAGTTTTGTTTTAAATAAGTAGTTTTTGTATTTGTTAAAAGAGCTTTAAGGGGTTTGAGAGACTCTGTTGCCTGATTCCGTGTGGTTTTTCTTTACTTAGTGCTCATTAAAAACGAAGTTTCTGTTTTAAATAAGTAGTTTTTTGCGTGTATAGGAATTCCCTTGTTATTTGCTTGCGTGTATAGGAATTCCCATGTTATTTGATTGCGAGTATAGGTATACCCTGGTTATTTTCTTGCTTGTATATTTAGAACAAAGGTAATTTCGTTAGATTATATGAATTAAATGGTTATTTTCTTGCTTGAACAATACTACAAAAGTACTTTTCTTGGGTGTATAGGAATTCCCATGTTATGTTATTGCATGTATATGAATTCCCACGTTATTTGCTTGCGTGTATAGGAATTCCCATGTTATTTGCTTGCGTGTATAGGAATTCCCAATGCTATTCCAGGACCTTATGTTCCTTCCTATGCTATTATAAGGGCTTTTCCGTGTGGTTTTTCTTTACTTGGTACCCATTATCAATCAATCAATCAATGAATCAATTTATTAATACTAAAAAAAAAAACAATACAATTACAAACTTAAAAATTTAAACACCCCAAACAATCTAAGATTTTAAAGGGCAAAAAGAATAAATAACACAATATTATAAAGCACTAAAAAAAAAAAAAAAAAAAAAAAAAAAAAATTAGATAATATAAATTTATTAAAATAGGATAAATAATAGTATAAAATAGTATAATTATTTGAAATATATTTAATGAAAAAAAAAGAAAAGAAAAAAAGACATAAATGTGGATAGAATGCAAAAAATGAAAAAAAAGGGGGAAAACACTATACTGGAAATACCCAGCGAGAAAGTGCCTTTGCAGAAAGAGATAGAGGGACATCAGGACGGATGGAGTTCCATAGTAAAATAGATTGATAAACAGGAGACCTCTGACCTGCTGTCGATGAACGCTTAAGTAAAATGAACCTGCGATAAGAGCTACGTAAAAAAGAAGAATACCTACCTGAGCCTGACAGAAAGAAAAACTGCTGCAGAGATGGTGGGAGTCTACCTAGAAAAGCAGAATGTGCTAAATAAAGGTAACTTTTACCCACAATACGATCCAGTGGAGCTATTCCAGTATCATTATAAAGATCAGAGGAAGGGTAAAAACGAGGAAGAAGAAAAGTAGCCTTCACTGCCCTATTTTGGGCTCTTTGAAGTGAGCAGAGAAGAGATTTATTAAAAACAAATTTTTTGTGTTAAATAAGTAGTTCTTATATCTTTTAAAAGAGCTTTACGGGGTTTGAGAGACTCGATTGCCTGATTCCGTGTGATTTTTCTTTAATTGGTGCCCATTAAAAACTAAATTTTTGTGTTAAATAAGTAGTTTTTGTTTCTTTTAAAAGAGCTTTACGGGGTTTGAGACACTCTGTTGCCTGATTCCGTATGGTTTTTCTTTACTTAGTGCTCATTAAAAACGAAATTTTTGTGTTAAATAAGTAGTTCTTGTATCTTTTAAAAGAGCTTTACGGGGTTTGAGAGACTCGGTTGTCTGATTCCGTGTGGTTTTTCTCTACTTGGTGCCCATTAAAAACGAAAATTTTGTGTTAAATAAGTAGTTTATTGTATCTTTTAAAAGAGTTTTAAGTGGTTTGAGAGACTGAGTTGACTGATTCCGTGTGGTTTTTCTTTACTTAGTGATCATTAAAAACGAATTTTTTGTGTTAAATAATCAGTTTTTGTATATTTTAAAATAGCTTTAAGGGGTTTGAGAGACTCAGTTGCTTGATTCCGTGTGGTTTTTCTTTAATTGGTGCCCATTAAAAACAAAATTTTGTGTTAAATAAGTAGTTCTTGTATCTTTTAAAAGAGCCTTACGGGGTTTGAGACACTCTGTTGCCTGATTCCGTGTGGTTTTTCTTTACTTTGTGTCCATTAAAAACGAAATTTTTGTGTTAAATAAGTAGTTTTTGTATCTTTTAAAAGAGCTTTAAGGGGTTTGAGAGACTCAGTTGCCTGATTCCGTGTGGTTTTTCTTTACTTAGTGCTCATTAAAAACTAAGTTTTTGTGTTATTATTTGATAAGTTAACTTTAGTATTTTATGGTTTTATGTGCCTGAAGTCATGAATTAGAATATTTAATTACCTGTTTAGGGTTTTCAGACCTAGGTTTTTTAGATTTTCGTGTGTTTTTGACTCCTGGAGTTTATTATTTGAGAAGTTAACTTTAGTATTTTGTGGTTTTACGTGCCTGAAATCATGAATTAGAATATTTAATTAGCAGTTTAGGGTTTTCAGACCTAGGTTTTTTAGATTTTCTTGGGTGTTTGTTTCCTGGAGTTTATTATTTGAGAAGTTAACTTTAGTATTTCATGTTTCTTTCTTGAATTCACCTCCTGGATAAAAAAAAAGACGTTTCGTTCAAGAAATTATGACAAAATTCTAAGTAAGTAACAAACTCTTTCTTGAAGTCACCTCTTGGATACACAATGCAGAAATTTCATTTAAGAAATTATGAAAAAAATTGTAAGCAAGTAACAAACTCTTTCCTGAAGTCACCTCCTGGATACACAATGCAGAAACTTCATTTAAGAAACTATGAAAAAAATTGTAAGTAAATAATAAATAAGTTCTTTCTTGAAGTCACTTCTTGGATACACAATACAGAAATTTCATTAAAGAAACTATGAAAAAATTGTAAGTAAGTAGCAAATTCTTTCTTGAATTCACCTGCTGGATAAACAAAAAGACATTTCGTTCAAGAAATTATGACAAAATTCTAAGTAAGTAACAAACTCTTTATTGTTTCACGACTTAGATACACGATGTAGAAATGTAATTCAAGAAATTATGAAAAAATTCTCAGTAAGTAACAATTTCTTTCTTGAAGTGAACTCTTGGATAAACAATACGGAAATTTCATTCTAGAAATTATGAAAATATTTGTAAGTAAGTAACAAACTCTTTATTGATTTCACCTCTTGGATATACAATACAGATACTTCATTCAATAAATTATGAAAAAATCGCAAGTAAGTAACAAACTCTTTATTGTTTTCACCTCTTGGATATACAATGCGGATATTTCATTCAATAGATTATGAAAAAATTGTAAGCAAGTAACAAACTCTTTCCTGAAGTCACATCTTGGATACACAATGCAGAAATTTCATTTAAGAAACTATGAAAAAATTGGAAATAGGTAAGTAACAAATTCTTTCTTGAAGTCACCTCTTGTATACACAATGCAGAAATTTCATTAAAGAAATTATGAAAAAATTGTAAGTAAGTAGCAAATTCCTTCTTGAATTCACCTGATGGATAAACAAAAAGACATTTCGTTCAAGAAATTATCACAAAATTCTAAGTAAGTAACAAACTCTTTCTTGAAGTTACCTCTTGGATACACATTGCAGAAATTTCATTTAAGAAATTATCAAAAATTGTAATTAAGTAGCAAATTCTTTCTTGAATTTACCTCTTGGGTAAATAAAAAAGACATTTCATTCAAGAAATTACGACAAAATTCTAAGTAAGTAACACACTCTTTCTTGAAGTTACCTCCATGATGCACAATTAAGAAAATTAAATTAATAAACTATGAAAAAAAAAATTGTAAAAAAGTAAACTCTGTCATGAAGTCACCTCTTAGATAAACAACGAAAAAATTTTATAACATAAATTTTGAGAACTTTTTCATTAATTAGCAAATTCTTTGTTGAATTCATCTGCTGGATAAAAAAAAACACATTTCATTCAATTTCATTCAAGAAATTATGACAAAATTCTAAGTAAGCTACAAACTCTTTCTTACAGTCACCTCATGGATACACAATGCAGAAATTTCATTTAAGAAATTATCAAAAAATTGTAAGTAAGTAGCAAATTCTTTCTTGAATTCGCCACCTGGGTAAATAAAAAAGACATTTCATTCAAGAAATTACGACAAAATTCTAAGAAAGTAACAAACTCTTTCTTGAAGTTACCTCATGGATACACAATGCAAAAATTTCATGTAAGAAATTATGAAAAAAAATTGTAAGCAAGTAACAAACTCTTTCATGAAGTCACCTCGTGGATACACAATGCAGAAATTTCATTAAAGAAATTATGAAAAAATTGTAAGTAACTAGCAAATTCTTTCTTGAATTCACCTGCTGGATAAACAAAAAGACATTTCGTTCAAGAAATTATGATAAAATTCTAAGTAAGTAACAAACTCTTTATTGTTTTCAAGACTTAGATACACGATGTCGAAATTTAATTCAAGAAATTATGAAAAAATTCTCAGTAAGTAACAATTTCTTTCTTAAAGTCAACTCTTGGATACACAATACGGAAATTTCATTCAATAAATTATGAAAAAATTGTAAGCAAGTATCAAACTCTTTCTTGAAGTCACCTCTTGGATACACAATGCAGAAACTTCATTTAAGAAATTATCAAAAATTGTAAGTAAGTAGCAAATTCTTTTTTGAATTCGCCTCTTAGATAAACAAAAAAAAGTCATTTCGTTCAAGAAATTATGACAAAATTCTAAGTAGGTAACAAACTCATTATTGTTTTCACGACTTAGATACACGATGTAGAAATTTAATTCAAGAAATTATGAAAAAATTCTCAGTAAGTAACAATTTCTTTCTTGAAGTCAACTCTTGGATACACAATGCGGAAATTTCATACAATAAATTATGAAAAAATTGTACGCAAGTAACAAACTCTTTCCTGAAGTCACCTATTGGATACACAATGCAGAAACTTCATTTAAGAAATCATAAAAAATTGTAAGTACGTAGCAAATTCTTTCTTGAATTTGCCTCTTGGATAAATAAAAAAAAGTCATTTCATTCAAGAAATTATGACAAAATTCTTAATAAGTAACAAATCCTTTCTTGAAGTTACCTCATGGATACACAACGCAGAAATTTCATTTAAGAAATTATCAAAAATTGTAAGTATGTAGCAAATTCTTTCTTGAATTCGCCTACTGGATAAATAAAAAAGACATTTCATTCAAGAAATTATGACAAAATTCTAAGTAAGTAACAAACTGTTTCCTGAATCCTCCTCCTGAATGCACAATACAGATATTTCATTTAAGAGATTACGAAAAAATTGTAAGTAAGTAACAAACTCTTTCTTGAATACACCTCGTGGATACACAAAGCAGAAATTTCAGTAAAGAAATTATGAGAAAATTGTAAGTAAGTGGAAATTTTTTTTTTGAATTCACCTGCTGGATAAACAAAAAGACATTTCGTTCAAGAAATTATGAGAAAATTCCAAGTAAGTAACAGACTCTTTATTGTTTTCACGACTTAGATACACGATGTATAAATTTAATTCAAGAAATTATAAAAAAAGGAAAGTAATTAACAAACTCTTTATTGATTTCACCTCTTGGATACAAACAAAAACATTTCATACAAGAAATTATTACAAAATTCTAAGTAAGTAAAAATCTCATTCTTGAATTCGCCGTTTACATGCACAATATAGAAATTTCATTCTATGGGAACCTCTACACGTGATTAAACACGTTTTGAAACTAAATGCTATTTGCTTGCCTTTCCTTGGCACCTTTCCAAACGAGCGGGGATTCCCCACTGGTTCCTACACATTGCAAAAAAGTGACCTGTACGAAAACTCCACGTTTTCAACCAGACTGGTTTTTGACACGACACACAAACAGAGTCATAGTGAGAGAGATATCCAAAAAGTTGGGTTAATCTAGGTTCACTTAGAGTGGCGCGCCACTCTAAGTGGCGCTAAACTCTAAATGTATTTTTGTTTATCCAGCAGGTGAATTCAAGAAAGAATTTGCTACTTACTTACAATTTTTTCATATTTTCTTTAATGAAATTTCTGCATTGTGTCTCCACGAGGTGACTTCATGAAAGAGTTTGTTACTTGCTTACAATTTTTTTTCATAATTTATTAAATGAAATTTCTGCATTGTGTATCCATGAGGTAACTTCAAGAAAGAGTTTGTTACTTACTTAGAATTTTGTCGTAATTTCTTGAATGAAATGTCTTTTTTATTTACCCAGGTGGCGAATTCAAGAAAGAATTTGCTACTTACTTACAATTTTTTGATAATTTCTTAAATGAAATTTCTGCATTGTGTATACATGAGGTAACTTCAAGAAAGAGTTTGTTGCTTACTTAGAATTTTGTCATAATTTCTTGAATGAAATTGAATGAAATGTCTTTTTGTTTATCCAGCAGGTGAATTCAAGACAGAATTTGCTACTTACTTACCATTTTTTCATAATTTTTTTAATGAAATTTCTGCATTGTGTATCCACTAGATGACTTCATGAAAGAGTTTGTTACTTGCTTACAATTTTTTTTCATAATTTCTTAAATGAAATTTCTGCATTGTGTATCCATGAGGTAACTTCAAGAAAGAGTTTGTTGCTTACTTAGAATTTTGTCATAATTTCTTGAATGAAATGTCTTTTTCATTTACCCAAGAGGTGAATTCAAGAAAGAATTTGCTACTTAATTACAATTTTTTATAATTTCTTAAATGAAGTTTCTGCATTGTGTATCCAAGAGGTAACTTCAAGAAAGAGTTAGTTACTTAATTTGAATTTTGTCATAATTTCTTGAACGAAATGTCTTTTTGTTTATCCATCAGGTGAATTCAAGCAGGAATTTGCTACTTACTTACAATTTTTTCATAATTTCTTCAATGAAATTTCTGCATTGTGTCTGCAATAGTTGACCTCAAGAAAGAATTTATTACGTAATTATTTAAAATTTTTTCAGACTTTTTTAAACAACGTTTCTGCATTTTGTATCTAAGATGTGACTTCAAGAAAGAGTTTCTTACTGGCTTACAATTTTTTCGTAATTTATTGAATGAAATACCCTCATTGTATATACAAGAGGTGAAAACAATAAATAGTTTATTACTTACTCGCGATTTTGTCCTAATTTCTTGAATTAAATATCTGTATTGTATATCCAAGAGGTGGAATCAATAAAGAGTTTGTTACTAACTTACAAATATTTTCCTAATTTCTTGAATGAAATTTCCGTATTGTGTATCCAAGAGTTGTCTTCAAGAAAGAAATTGTTACTTACTGAGAATTTTTTCATAATTTCTTGAATTACATTTCTACATCGTGTATCTAAGTCATGAAAACAATAAAGAGTTTGTTACTTACTCAGAATTTTGTCATAATTTCTTGAACGAAATGTCTTTTTGTTTATCCAGCAGGTGAATTCAAGAAAGAATTTGCTACTTACTTACAATTTTTTCATAGTTTCTTTAATGAAATTTCTGTATTGTGTATCCAAGAAGTGACTTCAAGAAAGAATTTGTTACTTACTTACTTACAATTTTTTTCATAGTTTCTTAAATGAAGTTTTTGAATTGTGTATCCATGAGGTGACTTCAGGAAAGAGTTTGTTACTTGCTTAGAATTTTTTCATAATTTCTTAAATGAAATTTCTGCATTGTGTATCCAAGAAAGAGTTTGTTACTTACTTAGAATTTTGTCTTCATTTCTTGAACGAAATGTCTTTTTGTTTATCCAGCAGGTGAATTCAAGAAAGAACCATGAAATACTAAAGTTAACTTCTCAAATAATAAACTCCAGGAAACAAACACCCACGAAAATCTAAAAAACCTAGGTCTGAAAACCATAAACTGCTAATTAACTATTCTAATTCATGATTTAAGGCACGTAAAACCACAAAATACTAAAGTTAACTTCTCAAATAATAAACCCCAGGAGTCAAACACACACGAAAATCTAAAAAACCTAGGTCTGAAAACCCTACACAGGTAATTAAATATTCTAATTCATGATTTCAGGCACATAAAACCATAAAATACTAAAGTTAACTTCTCAAATAATAACACAAAAACTTCGTTTTTAATGAGCACTAAGTAAAGAAAAACAAAACTTAATAAAGAATATGCGTATCTCAAACACCATAACTCTAAATCAAAATATACAAAAAACTAAAAAACCAGCTCAAAAACTAAGTTAATAATCAGCAATCATTAAAGAAAAACCACACAGACTAAGGACACAAGGTCCGACAACCACCTTCTATATCTTTTAAAATATTCAAAAACTCAGTATTTAAAACAAATATTTAGATTATGATGGGCACCAAGTAAAGAAAAACCACACGGAATCAGTCAACCGCGTCTCTCAAACCCCGTAAAGCTCTTTTAAAAGATACAAGAAATACTTATTTAACACAAAAATTCGTTTTTAATGAGCACTTAGTAAAGAAAAACCAAACTAAATCAGGCAACAGAGTCTCTCAAACCCCGTAAAGCTCTTTTAAAAGATACAAGAACTACTTATTTAACACAAAATTGTGTTTTTAATTGGCACAAAGTAAAGAAAAACCACACGGAATCAAGCAACTGAGTCTCTCAAACCCCTTAAAGCTATTTTAAAAGATATAAAAACTTCTTATTTAACACAAAAAATTCGTTTTCAATGAGCACTAAGTAAAGAAAAACCGCACAGAATCAGGCAACTGAGTCTCTCAAACCCCAGAAAGCTATTTTAAAATATAAAAAAAACTATTTTTTTAACACAAAAATTTCGTTTTTAATGTGCACCAAGTAAAGAAAAACCACACGGAATCAGACAACCGAGTCTCTCAAACCCCGTAAAGCTCTTTTAAAAGATACAAGAACTACTTATTTAACACAAAAATTTTGTTTTTAATGGGCACTAAGTAAAGAAAAACCAAACGGAATCAGGCAAAAGAGTATCTCAAACCCCGTAAAGCTCTTTTAAAAGATACAAGAACTACTTATTTAACACAAAAATTGTGTTTTTAATGGGCACAAAGTAAAGAAAAACCACACGGAATCAGGCAATGGAGTCTCTCAAACCCCGTAAAGCTCTTTTAAAAGATATAAGAACTACTTATTTAACACAAAAATTTTGTTTTTAATGGGTACCAAGTAAAGAAAAACCACACGGAAAACCCCTTATAATAGCATAGGAAGGAACATAAGGTCCTGGAATAGCATTGGGAATTCCTTTACACGCAAGCAAATAACATGGGAATTCCTATACACGCAAGCAAATAACGTGGGAATTCCTATACAAGCAAGCAAATAACAAGGGAATTCCTATACACGCAAGCAAATAACAATGAAATTCCTATAAAAGAAAGAATATAACATTGTAAGTAATATAAACGCCATATTATATCAATGTAATTACTATAAACTAATTAAAATCAAATGTTTTGTCCTAAAAACTCAAGAAAATAACCATGGAATTCCTATACATGCAAGCAAATAACAAGGTAATTCCTATACATGCAAGCAAATAACATGGGAATTCCTATACAGGCAAGCAAATAACATGGGAATTCCTATACACGCAAAAAACTACTTATTTAAAACAAAAACTTCGTTTTTAATGAGCACTAAGTAAAGAAAAACCACACGGAATCAGGCAACTGAGTCTCTCAAACCCCTTAAGGCTCTTTTAACAGATACAAAAACTACTTATTTAAAACAAAACTTCGTTTTTAATGAGCACTAAGTAAAGAAAAACCACACGGAATCAGGCAATCGAGTCTCTCAAACCCCGTAAACCTCTTTTAAAAGATATAAGAACTACTTATTTATGACAAAAATTTAGTTTTTAATGGGTACCAAGTAAAGAAAAACCACACGGAAAAGCCCTTATAATAGCATAGGAAGGAACATAAGGTCCTGGAATAGCATTGGGAATTCCTATACACGCAAGCGAATAACATGGGAATTCCTATACACGCAAGCAAATAACGTGGGAATTCCTATACATGCAAGCAAATAACTAGGTAATTCATATACATTCAAGCAAATAACCAAGGAATTCCTATACACGCAAGCAAATAACATGGGAATTCCTATACAAGCAAGCAAATAACATGGGAATTCCTATACAAGCAAGCACATAACTTGGGAATTCCTATACATGCAAGCAAATAACATGGGAATTCTTATACATGCAAGCAAATAACATGGGAATTCCTATACACGCAAGCAAATAACATGGGAATTCCTATACACGCAAGCAAATAACAAGGGAATTCCTATACACGCAAAAAACTACTTATTTAAAACAGAAACTTCGTTTTTAATGAGCACTAAGTAAATAAAAACCACACGGAATCAGGCAACAGAGTCTCTCAAACCCCTTAAAGCTCTTTTACCAGATACAAAAACTACTTATTTAAAACAAAAATTCGTTTTTAATGAGCACTAAGTAAAGAAAAACCACACGGAATCAGGCAACTGAGTCTCTCAAACCCCTTAAAGCTCTTTTAAAAGATACAAAAAACTACTTATTTAAAACAAAATACAGGCAATCAAATAACATGGGAATTCCTATACACGCAAGCAAATAACATGGGAATTCCTATACACGCAAGTAAATAACATGGGCATTCCGATACAAGCAAGCTAATAACATGGGAATTCCTATACACGCAAGAAAAAAACTAGGGAATTCATAGACACGCAATCAACGATGCTTTGAAGTAAAATCCAAGCTAGAAAATAACGAGGAAATTCATATACACGAAAGCAAATAACAAGTCAATTAATATACACGCACGCAAATAAAAACGGGATTCCTATACACGCAAAAAACTACTTATTTAAAACAGAAACTTCGTTTTTGATGAGCACTAAGTAAAGAAAAACCACACAGAATCAGGCAACAGAGTCTCTCAAACCCCTTAAAGCTATTTTAACAGATACAAAAACTACTTATTTAAAACAAAACTTAGTTTTTAATGAGCACTAAGTAAAGAAAAACCACACGGAATCAGGCAACTGAGTCTCTCAAACCCCTTAAAGCTCTTTTAAAAGATACAAAAACTACTTATTTAACACAAAATACAGGCAAGCAAATAACATAGGAATTCCTATACACGCAAGCAAATAACTGAGTTATTTTTACGTCACAATTTTCAACTTAAAACCATTCTAATTATAGCATCCCATTTCTCATACTTTAATTACTCGTTACGCTTTCTTAACCACCGGAAGTTTAACCTACGTAAATTAAGTTATAGACAATACTGGTTTAATCTCTTGGCAAAGGTGTAATGACCTGTAGAAATGTTTACCTACCAGAAAAACCTGTTTGGTACGGGGGCGTTGGCAAATTCAAAAGGTCAACTCTACTCTCATTAAAAAAGTCTTTTTAAAAGTGCCAATATTTCTCATTTGAGCAAATGTACAAAAACTGTATTTAGTAGATTATTTAAATTTATTATTTAGAGAGGAAATACTTTCCTTACACTAATTATAATAAACTAATTGATTAGATATCAGAAATCAGTACCAAAATTTGCGTAACAAATAATATAGAAAGAGAATAATGTTAGCTACATTTGACTAAATATAGATAAAACACTCAAAATTCAACGAAGATAATGTTCAAATCAACGTACCCCTTATATAATTTCATGGGATTTTTTTGTCTAATAGTGAATAGCCGGGAGTTATGGACACTTGCCAATTCTATGAAGTATGACTGTTTGCAATTGTATGTACACATTGTAAGATATCAGAGCCATCTAAAGAAGGTAGGGGGAGAGGTCAGCTGCCCCGGGCGCCGTAGCTGGTGGGAGTGCTGCGGAGGGGGGGATGCCCACTTTTATTAAATTGTTCGTTTCCTTTCAGATTTTCTGCTTATAGTTTAATCGGGAGTTGTGGTGTAAGTAAATTTTTCCCTGGGCATCACTAACCCTAGGAACGGTTCTGCAAGACATTCCACAGTAAACCTACCAATTGCTTGAAACGGTTCTTGGATCTTTAAAATTAACGTATTTTACGCAAAGTAAATTTTATAACTGTATATGGGAGCCCAATGGAATCCATTTAATCGCAATAAAGGTATCAAGATGTGTTTATTACATTTTTTTAGGGTCGAAGCCTGGCATGTTAGACTATTCAATCTGGCCTTGGTTGGAAAGGATGCAAGCACTGTCACAAATCTATGGAAACTCGCTTGAAATGGCGAAAGAAAAATATCCAAACATGGTACAACTTTTATTGAGTCTTAAAATCATAAGCTTTGCGGAATTATTTCATATCATTGCACAGTTACTACTAAGCTAGGGTGTTTAAAAATATGAATTTCAGAGCTATGGAAAGATAATATTATTTATTTTCTCACTTATACCTCTTTTGAATAACGTGTACAACTGTGTTATTATTATTTTTATCAGTCCCTTTCAGAAAGGATATATCCAGTGGCGCAATTTCGTCAATATCCTGGGGGGGGGGGCAAAGTCGGAGGGAATTTTCCCATAATCAATTAAAAATGGCAGTGAAAACTGAAAAATGGGTCATATATTACCAAAAAGGCAAAGATATACTAAAGAAAACTGACCTGTTTCTCTGGATACTTGAATTTATGCAGGCTTATCTTAATTTTGACAAGATTTTTTGCAGAAACTAAAATTCAGCTGGGGGGACAAACAGAGGTCTGGGGAGCAAGCTTGGGTCTGGAGGGGGTAGTTTCCCCCTGCCCCATAGCAAATTACGCCCTTATATATATAAATAAATAACTTTATCTTAATAATAATCTTGCGACTTTGGGACAACCCCTAATCCCTTCTGAAAGCTGATATTTTGTATTATTGGTTTTAAACTAGCCATTAAAAAGTACTGAAGAGAAAATGTAAGTGTGATTTAGAAAATAAAATTGAATACAAAGGTAGAGGGAATTAGAGAACCAGGAAATAAGGAAAAGAGAGATAGAGAAAAGGGCAAGAACAGGGTTTTGAATAATAGGAAAATCAGGTCCACTTTGCATATGAGTTTGTTTAGCTTTATTGGTCATTTAACACTATGATTATGGGAAGTTTTAAACCCTGATCTTTTGTAATCTTTGTAGTTTCTACAGTTAGTTTTTGGTTAGATCGTTTTTACGTTCAATTAAACTAGATAATTTTAAGTCAAAGGGCTAGAAATTTAATTCCTTCCTATATAGAGAGCGGTTGGCTTAGAATTAATGTAAAAAAGCTTCAATTATTTTTATAATTCATACTGTTTAACTCCTCTTATTCTATTTAGAGAACTTGGTGGCAAAGAATGACTGAAGACGCCAGTGTAAAAGTATCCTTTCATGGCCCTGACGCACATCTTGAGTTTATTAAGCAGGAGCTGCAAGGACAAGCAGTCTACAAATAAAATGGATACTTTTTTTTTGTTCTAGTATACCTTAGATGTTAAAAAAGACAAATAAATCCAGAAGTATTATTTGTATTGTTCTAATTTAGAACAACATAAGGCCGGGATTGCAGACTATTAAATTCAAAATACAAAGGCTTAGTTGTGGTCAATGTCACTCAGTCTTAAAGAGGGCCATGTACAGCTCCAGACAGTCAAACCGTCTAGAGCTGTGCATAGAGCTTAATAATACTTGATTTTTTTCTGAATACCTTATATGTTAAAAAGACAAATTAACTTAGATATATTTATTTGTATTGTTTTAATCTAGAACAATCCAAGTTCGGGATTGCAGACTATTAAATTCAAATAAAAGTTATTCCCACTTAAACTCCCCCCCCTCTCCAAGAAAATTCCTCTCAGACAATTTCATTCCAGCTGAAAATTCCCCCCGAAACATTTCTCGCGGACGGTTCCAGGTGAAAAATTTTTCTTAGTGCACTTTCATTTGAAAAAAAACTTGCATTTGAAAAGATTTCTTTTATAATTACACCGGAAATCTCCCGCTCCGTGGAAAAGTTTTCCCGCGAATAACCCACCCAGCAGTAGAAAGTTGCTCTCGTGGAAAATTTCCCCTGGATAATTTATCTCGTGGAAAACTCCCCTATGGCGAATTTCTCCCGTGAAAAGTCACTGCTCCTACAAAAAATACTCTAGACAGCTCCGACCCGATAAAAATTTTCCCCCGGACAATTTCCCTTAACATCTCCACATGTAATATTTAGTCGGCGAAGAGAAAATAAGGCTAATTAAAAGGATTTCGTAAAGGAAAACTGGCAAATTCATTGATTCTCCCCCAGTGTAAAATTAAGCCCCCGAAAACTTCAGTAGGGAGCTATCATGAGTTCCGGGGTGCACATAATTTATGCAAGTTTTTATGGTTTTTGTCACTGAGAATGAAAAAACAGGATTTTTCTCACTTTGATGTATTTTCAAGGTCGTTTTTGTTGTTGTTTGTCCAGGTGTAATGACACTGGGGTGAAGTTTGCACATGTGCATTAACGGGAAGAAATGTATTGATCTAGGACAAGAGGGGGAAGTGGATTTCCGAGAAATTGATTGCGTAATCGAAGGGGAACTGGATTTCCGAGAAATTGATTGCTTAACCGAGGGGGAAGTGGATTTCCGAGAAATTGATTTAGATAATCGGTGGGGGAATGTATTGATTCGATAACAGGAAACAGGATCACATAGACAATGTATTGATCCACAAGAGGGGAACTAAATTTCTGAGAAATTAATTACATAAAAGAAGGGGACAGAATTTCTGAGAAATTGATTTGCAATATCGAGGGGAATTATTGATCTAAGAAAGGGGAATTAGAAATGACATCACTTGTTTCCTAGGAATTATACAGGATTCTAAAGAGATAGAAATTCTATTTTTAAATATGGCTTCTCAGATCTTACGTGACAGAGATAAATTAATATTCTATTTATAAATATAGCTTCTTTGATCTTTAGTGTCAGGAATTAGAAATGACATCACTTGTTATCTTGGAATTATGCGGGAGTCTAAAGAGATAGAAAAATCCTTTTTTAAACACGGGTTCTTTGATCTTTAGGTCACAGAGATAAATTAATATTCTATCGAAACCATAATAGTATAGCTAGGAACACCTATAAGATGAAGAGATTAACGCGGGAAATGGTTTCCTAGGAATTTCAAATGTGACAGCGCAAGGATGTCAAAACAAAAGGAACACGCAGAAATTACGTTTAGGGATTATTTGGGCGAAACCGTTTGAGACATTTTAGAAGATGATTTAAGCGAAACCGTTTGAGGCATTTTAGAAGATGATTTAGAAGATAATTTGAGGGTGAAACTCTATGGTCATTATAATACAAAAGTTCCATTTGAACAGTCTTGTGAGGTCCCCTACCCCAACAACCCCCCTACCCCAAACCCAAAGGGCCCCGACCCCCTTACCCCAACCCCGAAGGAACACCCCGGCCCCCGGGCCCTCAAAGGCCCCCGGGACCCCGGGACCCCAATGGTCCCCCGGGCCCTCGAGCCCCAAAAGGCCCCCAAAGGGCCCCCGAGCCCCCAAAGAACCCCCAAACTTTTTTGTCCCCCATTTTGTAATATGGTCCCCCAAGGTCCCAAAGACTCCCTGGACCCCGAAAGGCCCCCTGGGCCCCCAAAAGCCCCTCGGGCCCCCAAAGAACCCCCAAACTTTTTTGCCCCCCATTTTGTAATACTTGTTTTTGCACACTTGAGACAGAGAAAGGCCTCCAGATTTCAAAAGGCTTTATTATATCTTTTCAGAACAAGTTCCTTTCTTAATACCCCTCTTAAACCCATTTTACAAGTTGAAGTACTCATCCTTTTCACCATAACTTTACTTTACAACTTTTTGAATACCCCAACATCAAGCACCACTTTTCAAAATACTTTTTTATATCTTTTCAGAAGAAGTTCTTTACGTAATGTCCTTCCTAAACCAATTTTACAAGTTGAAGTACTCATCCTTTTCAACACAACTTTACTTTGCAACTTTTTGAATACCCCAACACCATGCAATACTTTCAAAGGTTTTTTTTATATCTTTTCAGAACAAGTTCTTTACGTATTGTCCCTCCTAAACCAATTTTACAAGCTGAAGTACTCATCTTTTTCACCCACAACTTTACTTTACGACTTTTTGCATACCCCAACATCAAGCAATACTTTTCTAAAGGCTTTATTATATCTTTTCAGAACAAGTTCTTTACGTAATGTTCCTTCTAAACCAATTTTACAAATTGAAGTAGTCATCTTTTTCACCCACAACTTTACTTTACGACTTTTTGCACACCCCAAAATCAAGCAATACTTTTCAAAAGGCTTTATTATAACTTTTTTGAACCAGTTCTTTACGTAATGTCATTCCTAAACCAATTTTACAAGTTGAAGTAGTCATCTTTCTCACCAACAACTTTACTTTACGACTTTTCTCACACCCCAACACAAAGCAATACTTTTCAGAAAGCTTTATTATATATTTTCATAACAAGTTTTTTTCTTAATATCCTTCCTAAACCAATTTTACAAATTCAAAATTTTTTCGTAGTAGATAGAATAAGCTATACCATAATTGTGAATATTTCCCCGTAACATAAAATTCCCTACTTCAATTTTAAATTTTCTCAACGAAGTGAAGAAAAGTTCAAGTTCTATTCTGAATTTTCTCAATGAAAAAGAAATTAGTTATTGATCAATTCTATTTTTCCAGGGAAAATAAAAATTTTTCACTTCAGTGCAGATCTTTCTCAAAGAGATGAAAAATTTAAAATACTGTTCCAAATTTTTCATAGAAGATAGAAAAGTCCAAGTTCTCTTCTGAATTTTACAAAAGAACACACTTCAATTATAATTTCACCAGAAAAATTAAAAAGCTTCCACTTCACTTCTTCATTTCACAAAGATATAAAAAAATTTAAAGTTCTATTCTAAATTTTTCGATGGAAGATAGAAAAAGTAATACCATAGTTGTGAATGTTTTCCCGGAAGATAAAAAGTTCTACTTCAATTTTATATTTTCTCAACGAAGTGAAGAAAACTTCAACTTCTATTCCGAATCTTCTCAATGAAAAAGAAATAAGTTATTGATCAAGTCTATTTTTCCAGGGAAAATAAAAATTTTCCATTTCAATTCAGATCTTTCTCAAAGAAATGAAAAAATTTAAAATAATGTTCCAAATTTTTCATAGAAGATAAAAAGTCCCACTTCAATCATATATTTTGTCAATGAAAAAGAAATAAGTTATTGATCAATTTTATTTTTCCAAAAATATAAAAAATTTTCACTTCAGTTCAGATTTTTCTCAAAGAAATGAAAAATTTTAAATAATGTTCCAAATTTTTCATAGAAGATATGAAAGTTCAAGTTAACTTGTGAATTTTACCAAATAACACAATTCAATTCTAATTTCTCCGGAGAAAATAAAAATCTTCCACTTCAGTTTTAAGTTCTCCAAGAGATAAAGAAATTTAAAGTTCTATTTTAAATTTTTCTGTATTAGATTGAAAAAGCTATGCCATAGTTGTGAATATTTTCCCGGAAGATAAAAAAGTCCTACTTCATTTTTAAATTGTCTCAACGAAGTGAAGAAAAGTTCAAGTTCTATTCTGAATTTTTTCAATGAAAAAGAAATTAGTTATTGATCAATTGTATTTTTCCAAAATAATATAAAATTTTCCATTCAATTCAGATCTTTCTCAAAGAGAGAAAAAAATTTAAAATAATGTTCCAAACTTTTCATAGAAGATAGAAAAGTTCCACTTCGATTCTGAATTTTACCAAAGAACACACTTCAATTCTAATTTCACCAGAGAAAATAAAAAGCTTCCACTTCAGTTCTTATTTCCCCAAAGACATAAAAAATTAAAATTCCATTCTAAATTTTCCCGTAGAAGATAGAAAAAGTTATACCTTAGATGCGAATGCTTACCTTGAAGATAAAAAGTTCCACTTTAATTCTAACTTTTCTCAATGAAAAAGAAATAAGTTACTGTTCAATTCTATTTTTCCAAATAATATAAAATATTTTCACTTCAATTCCGATCTTTCTCAAAGAGATAAAAAAAATCGAAATAATGTGCTGACTTTTCCAGTTAAGATAGAAAATTCCCACTTCACTTCTGAATTTTACCAAAGAACACAGCTCAATTCTACTTTCTCCAAAGAAAATAAAAATCTTCCACTTCAGTTTTAAGTTCACCAAGAAACAAGGAATTTAAAGTTCTATTCTAAATTTTTCCGTAGTAGATAGAAAAAGCTATACCATAGTTTTGAATATTTTCCCAGAAGAAAAAAAGTTCTACTTCAATTTTAAATTTTCTCAACGAAGTGAAGAAAATTTCAAGTTCTATTCTGAATATTCTCAATGAAAAAAATACTAGTTATTGATCAATTCTATTTTTCCAAAATAATATAAAAATTTTCCGCTTCAGTTAAGATCTTTCTCAAAGAGATGAAAAATTTAAATTAATGTTCCAAGTTTTTCATGGAAGATAAAAAAGTTCAAGTTCTCTTCTGAATATTACCAAAGAACACAGTTCAATTCTAATTTCTCCAGAGAAAATAAAAATCTTTCGCTTTAGTTTTAATGTCACAAAGACATAAATAAATTTAAAGTTCTATTCTAAATTTTTCCGTAGTAGATAGAAAAGGCTGTACCATAGTTGGAAATATTTTCTATTAAGATAAAAAGTTCCGCTTCAAGTTGAAATTTTCTAAACGAAGTGAGGAAAATTTTAACTTTTCTTCTGAATTTTCTCAATGAAAAAGAAATAAGTTATTGATCAATTCTCTTTTTCCAAAATAATATAAAATTTTCCACTTCACTTCAGACTTTTCTCAAAGAGAAGAACAAATTTAAAATAATGTTCTAAATTTTTCATGAACTTTTCTTCACTTCGTTTAGAAAATTTAAAATTGAAGTAGAAGTTTTTATCTTCATAGCAAATATTCACAACTATGGTATAGCTTTTTCTATCTACTACGGAAAAATTTAGAATAAAACTAAATTTCTTTATGTTTTGGTGACGTTAAAACCAAAGTGGAAGAGTTTTATTTTCTCTGGAGAAATTAGAATTGAATTGTGTTCTTTGGTAAAATTCAGAAGAGAACTTGAACTTTTCTATCTTCAATGAAAAATTTGGAACATTATTTTAAATTTTTTCATCTCTTTGAGAAAAATCTGAACTGAAGTGGAAAACTTTTATATTATTTGGAAAAATAGAGTCGATCAATAACTTATTTCTTTTTCATTGAAAAAAGTTCAGAATAGAAGTTGAACTTTTTTTCACTTCGTTTAGAAAATTTAGAATGGAACTTTAAATTTCTTTGTGTCTTTGTGAAATTAAAAACTGAATTGGAAGATTTTTATTTTCTCTGGAGAAATTAGAATTGATGTGTGTTCTGTGGTAAAATTCTTTTTATATTATTTGGAGAAATAGAATTAAACAATGACTTATTTATTTTTCATTGAGAATATTTAAAATTGAAGTGGAACTTTTTATCTTCAAGGTACGTATTCGCATCTAAGGTATAACCTTTTCTATTTTCTACGGAAAAATTTAGAATGGAACTTTAATTTTGTGTCTTTGGGGAAATAAGAACTGAAGTGGAAGCTTTTTGTTTTCTCGGGTGAAATTAGAATTGAAGTGTGTTCTTTGGTAAAATTCAGAAGAGAACTTGAACTTTTCTATCTTCCATGAAAAATTTGGATGTTAGAGTATGCAAAAATTCGTAAAGTAAAGTTTTGGGTGAAAAAGATGAGTACTTCAAATTGTAAAATTGGTTTAGAAAAGGACATTAAGAAAAGAACTTGTTCTGAAAAGATATAATAAAGCCTTTTCAAAAGTATTGCTTGATGTTGGAGTATGCAAAGTCGTAAAGTAAAGTTGTGGGTGAAAAGGATGAGTACTTCAAATTGTAAAGTTTGTTTAAGAAAGGAAATTAAGAAAATAACTGGTTCTGAAAAGATATTATAAATCCTATAGTAAAGTACTGCTTGATGTTGGGGTGAGCAAACAGTCGTAAGGTAAAGTTGTAGGTGAAACGGATGAGTACTTCAACTTGTAAAATTAGTTAAGGAAGGACATAACGTAAAGAACTTGTTCTGAAAAGATATAAAAAAAGCCTTTGAAAGTATCGCATGGTGTTGGGGTATTCAAAAAACTGTAAAGTAAAGTTGTATTGAAAAGGATGAGTACTTCAACTTGTAAAATTTGTTTACGAAGGACATTAAGAAAGGAACTTGTTCTGAAAAGATATAAAAAAAGCCTTTTGAAAAGTATTGCTTGATGTTGAGGTATTCCAAAAGTTGTAAAGTAAAGTTGTGGTGAAAAGGATGAGTACATCAACTTGTAAATTGGGTTTAAGAGGGGTATTAAGAAAGGAACTTGTTCTGAAAAGAAATAATAAAGCCTTTTGAAATGTGGGGGGCCCTTCTCTGTCTCAAGTTTCCCTCCCCCAAAAAGATAAAAAATGGGGGGCAAAAAAGTTGGGGGGCTCTTTGGGGCCCTGGGGGGCTATTTGGGGCCGGGGGCCCGGGGGCCTTTGGGGACCGGGGGTTCCTTCGGGGTTGGGGTAGGGGGGTCGGGACCTTTGGGGTTGGGTAGGGGGGTTGTTGGGGTAGGGGACCTCACAAGACTGTTCAAATGGAACTTGTGTATTATAATGACCACAGAGTTTCACCCTCAAATCATCTTCTAAATCATCTTCTAAAATCGTCATCTAAAATGACTCTAATTGCCTTCTAAAATTGTAGCTGGTAGCTCGGTTTTAATTATATGTCTTGCAGCAGCTCTTTGGATTCCAGGAAGTGGATAATCAAGGTATATATTTCGAGTTTAGTACCCTTCGTGCAGGTTATGTCAGCCAGGCTTCTAACTGATGGTTGAATTTTACTGTATAGCACTTTACTTTTCAGACAAGATTTGTTCTTCTTCTTACTTGGATAAGTATGGAGATCTCCTCACCAGAATCAAATTTCGACCCCAACAATGTCTTGCTATAGCTGCGGTTCGGTTCCAAGTTCAATTGCGTAAATTGAACTTGTTCCCGCGTATTCTGCCTTAAATTAAATGTTTAATTTTCGAGGTAAAACGTCTTACACAACAATACCATGCGACAGATTAATTTAGTGCACACTATTTATTAAAATAGGAAAGAATAGGATAATGGAGTAAGAAAATGAGTAGTCATTTTAACAAGTTAATTTTATTTTCTAAATTTCATATTATCCATGAACTTTTTTTTGTAATTTCACCAATTTTTTTCTGATGCTTTTCACCAGACTTTGTAACCAATGACATTAATATTTTGATAAATTGCTGTAAATTTAGTTATATTTACTAAATTATACAATTAGATTATCCCTCCCCCTTCTCTAAAAAAAAAAATGTTCTTGAAAAATTCAACCCCATCTCCAGCCATGAGACACAACAGGGTATACTACAAATTGTTGATGCTTAGCAGATTTATGACTTAAAAATTTTTGCAAACATAAAATTGCCCTCCAGTCAGATGATTTGGCTCCCTAAAGGTTGACGATATTCAATGACATTGTGGGAGCGGAGTGTTATTCAATCCAAGCGCGGGTGCAACCCTGTCTAATCCAATGATATTGTAAGACATTGCACGAGCGTCCGAGTTTTGTTAGATAGCCAGTGTAATTCAGGAACAATTCGATCTACCCCCGCTCCCATCCGAATCGATGCTGTTTGTTACTAGACTACATGGCAACTATGTGCGAAAACTTCAACACTGGTTGTTGGGTTATTTACATGTAATTTTACAAAATTTACATAATCATTTCTATGGCATTTAACAAAGTTTTCTCGACAAGTAGCGGTGTTTTCTGCATCCCTACGCATTTTTGGGGTATAAAAGTAATAATTTTAGTCGAAAAACTTAAAAAAGGAACCAAATGAAATGGAAATTGATTGAAAAGGTTATGCTGCATGTCTCTTTAAGTAGTAATCAATGCAAAAAGACAACGCTAGCACCACGACTTCCTTTTTTCGCCCAGGTTATAGTGTTGCACGTTTTTGTGTGACGTACTTTATTTGTCGATGTGAACACTAATGCGCTTTCGAGGCATAAGCCATGGATGAGGGGTACAAACTTTTATCTCCTTCATTTGTATCTGTAACTCTAAAGTAAGAGAGTAAGAAACAGAAAAGAAAGACTCGGAATCTAATTAACTTTTTTAGGCATACTTTGCATCTGCTTACGGTGGAGTGGCGAATAATCGGTTTGCTCAACAGTATGGCACCCTTTTATTGCATCAGCCAGGTCCCTCGACGTCTAGACTGGGCCCGGTACCGTCAGCCTCTCATTGTCCATCAGTAAAAACAGAACCATGGAATGGCCGCTATGGTGACCCCAATCCTAGCCTAGATATTGCTGGAGATCATCCTCCAAGTGGATATCATGGTCCAGCTCACACATATTCTGGAGTTACAGGTAATTTGAATTCACTCTATTTTGAGTTTGTCGTATTTTTATAGTGCATTTCAAAGCATCAAACATGTGAAAAGAGTGCCCTATTATCCAACTGAATCACTGGATTTCATGGATCAATTGTACCGAGGTTCTAAGGTGCTCACTCCTGCTGAATTTTACGGTATAACTCTAATCCAGGCTCTATAATTCTTAAGGGCTTTTTTATTCTTTTTTTAAGATAACGGAAACTATTTTATGCTAATAAATTTTCTAGATAGATATAAAATTATCGGTAATAAATTTTGTTGTTCTAGAAGTAGCATTAAATCGAATTATATCGATCCATGTATTGTAATCTAAATTTTGGTTTTTAGATGTCCATTCAGTGCTCTCTTTAATCTGGTTTTAGATTATTTTATCTGGGGCTGTCTTTATAACGAGGGGGAATATAACCTTTCCAAAAAGGCAAGTGAATCGGGGGAAGAGAAGGGAGACAATTGTCCCTTAGGTTTTAAAAAGTACTTTGTTTCATATTTCCAGTAAAGAAATGCGTTTTTTTGGTGTTTTTATTGATAAAAATGAAAATAAAATATTTGCCCCCACCTAGATTTCAAAAAATACATTTTTACACCTCTTCGCTACATTTTTTTAGAATTAACGCCCATGTTTCTAAGAGCCTGCTGTTTTTGTGTTCAAGTTGCATCGAGAATAATAGTCATCCCTGAAAAAGTCTACCCCTTAAAACATATCATGGGAGGGGGCATGCATTTTTTACTGTAATTTAGTTTTTGAAGGGGGTTTCTTCGGCTAAATTTTGTTGTTAGGGAATGACCCGTTCCTGTTTTATGTATACAAGCCTATAAATCTAATCTCTTAAGTTACGCTCAAAATATTCCACTGGCAGCACAACAGCGCTGCCAAAGTAAAGAAGGATATGTGATTTTGCATAAAAAAAAGGTGCCGTTACCACACATTAACCGGATTGCAGGCTTAGTCCAAATAACTTATTAAGGATAAAGAGAGCTTAAAGAATCGATATTCCCTCGATAATATACATATGACGAACCTCTCAGCGAAGGATAAAAAAATTGGCATAAAAATACACTTTTTGAGGCCTCGGTCACTCTCCCTCTCGCAAATAGATACACTATAGATACACAATAGATACACAAATAGATGCACAATAGATACAAAATACAAAATAGATACACAAATAGATGTCGCTCCTAGCAGCTATTCCCTATGAATGAATGAATGATTTTATTCAGTGATTAAACACGTACAGAGTATTTCACTATCTAGTCTACAAAATATAGCATAAAATATCAAAAACTGAGAATCACAAGCAAAATACTAAACACCACACAGAAATAAGGGAAAGGAAAAACAATAAATCGTTGTAATATTGTAGATAGGCTAATAAAGTGTCAGATGAATCAACGTATGAAGCTAAAAAAAACAAGTCTAGAATTGCTGTTTTAATTTGATTGACTACTTATATCGGAAGAATATAAGTAGTATCGGAAGAATATAGGGAAGAATACACCACTGCCAAGCATCATGGACTTTGAAACTTGGAGGCTAACAGTTGTGATTTTGGTCCTGTTCAGGCTAAAATTTCTGCTACCACAAAATGATAAGAATTGTCACCTTCCTAAGGCGCAATATGTTCTGTTCCGTGAAAAAAAAATTACTGAACTCTCGATTTTTGGTCTATTATACCCTCTTCACATGTTTTGCAACCACAGGTCAGATACGATCACTCCTTGGAAAAAAAAACACACATCCGTTGAGACAAATGCAATCCTCCCTTGCTGACCATCCTATCGTACAGGTTTTGCTCCTGTAACATTTTTTTTTTACCAGATATCGAGAAGAAAATAATTTATCTGACCAACGAAGTGGTTGAATTCTCGGAAGATTTAAGAAAGACAGTGATCACATTGATTTATTTTGATAGCTTTTTATTTTAAGGCGATTCATACAATTCATTGTTACTTTTCGGTTTTTGTGAAAGGCGGTTTTTCTTTTGCTTGGAACCAATTCTCACCTGGTAGACATCGAAAAATAAGATGTGTTTCCGATTTTCCCCAGCATTAGCAGAAGCCTCATTTTACCATGCGGTGGAATAAAGCCGTCAAAACAAAGGTGAAATGTGTAGCACAATGAACAGGTGAAGTATTAGGAAAAAGAAATCTCCTTGACAAAGAGAAGAGAACCATCAAATTATTGCGCCCTGTAAAGAGTCAATCCGTGTTCCCTTTGACTCATTTGTCAACGCGCGACATTTATTACGCAGTATTCTTTTTAAAGTACCCCCTAAATTTTATTAGCAGGAGTCTAAAAGATCCGCATAACATGTTTTTATTTTATAGTTTTAATTGGTCTTAATTTTTAAAGTTTTGCCCAAGTCTAGAATGAATTTCAAATTTTTATGCGACATTAGACGATTTTTTTGTGTGTCAAGCCTGGAAACATAGGGATGAGCATTAGGGCTCACCCATGCTAGTGTTCAAATATTGTGTTTTCCCTCTTATTCTTTATATATTTGCAAGTTCATTTGCCTTTCTTTTGTATCTCTTAGGTTTACAGGATTTACCCTAGTTTGCAAAATAAATAAATGCATATCCCCCTGAGTGCAGCTGCGAAGATAGCTAGGTGGGGGTCCTATCCTTCCTTAAGGGCCAATTTTTCCAAATTACATTCTCTATTGCTTACATTATCACGTTTTTGTTTGAAATAAAAAAAGCTTTTTCAAGTGAAAGTAAGGAGCAACACCAACGATTAAAACAAACATACATCATTACGTATATTAGGGGGATTTCCCCCTCCTTAATAACTAACTCCCTTCATATAACTCCCCTCATTTGTGAGGCAGCCCCCTAATATACGTAATAATTTCTATTTGTTTTAGGTTTTTATGTTGCTCCGTACTTTCAGTCGAAAAAACTTGATTTTTTTTTAATTTAATTTCTGATCATTTTTAAATAATGCACAAGAATCCGGCTCCATGGAAAATTCATTCCCTCCCCGGGAAATCCCTATATTGAAAGTTCATCCCACGTAAATACCCTCCTCCCTGCCAAGAAAATTACCCTCAGACAATTCAATTCTAGCTGATAATTCCTCAGAAAAATTTCTTGCGGTCGATTCCGGGTTAAGAATTTTTCATAGGGCACTTTCATTTGAAAATAGCTTTAATTTCAGTTTGTTCTTCAGATCATGCCGGAAATCCCCTCCTCCATGAAAGAGTTTTCCAAAAAATACCCCCTCCCCCCCCTTAGTAGAAAAATGCCCCCGCAGAAAATTCCCTCTGGAGAATTTATCCCGTGGAAAACTCTCCCATGAAGAATCTCTCCCTTGGAAAATCCCCCCCCTAGAGAAAATACTCTAGAAAATTCCAACCTAGTACAAATTTTCCTCCGAACAATTCCCCTTAACATCTTCACATGTAAAAGTGAGTTGGCACAGAGAAAGTTAGAGACATAAAAATAATTTCTTATAGAAATTCTGGCAAATTCCCCAAGCGTAAATTTCCCCTGGAACTTTTACCCCCCAGAAACTTCCTTCCTCGTGGAAAATTCTCCCCGTGGAACATACCCCAAGCAGAAAATTCGACTCCGAAAATTTCACGACTTGCAGACCATTCTCCAGGAGCTATGGGGGTGGGGGGGGGTCATGTTATTCCCAAATACATAGCTACTGGACTTTTCAACTATGTTGAATAAAATGGGTATCTAAAATTTTGATCAGACGACTTTGAGGAAAGAAGGGGGGTGATACTGGGGGCTATTTACCCTACAGTTCTTTTGGTCACTTAAAATGGGCATTAGAGGCTAGAATTTCCGTTCAAATGAGCCCTTTTCTAAGGACTACTGGTTCGATGCGATCCAGTATATATATATATATATATATATATATATATATGTATATATATATATATATATATATATATATATATATATATATATATATATATATATATATATATTTTTATATATATATATATGTGTATATATATATATATATATATATATATATATATATATATATATATATATATATATATATATATATATATATATATATATATATATATATATATATATATATATATATATATATATATATATATATATATATATATATATATATATATATATCTCATATATATATATATATATATACCTCTATATATTTATATATAGATTAATCTTCTTCATAGGATACACAGATTTTGGTCTTTTTCGACATTAATGTCTTTTTAATTTCTACTAGGCCATTCAGTGTACCTTGGAGTACCCAGGACAGTGAAAATGAAAGTCGATTGAGGGGATTCGAAAAGTGTATTTTACAAACAACCATGTACATCTAAATAAATTACGAAAAAAAAACAGGACTGATTTTTAATGAAAAAGGCCCCCAAGTGCAGTTATACATTTTTGGTAGCAGCAGGTGCCAAATCTAAAAAAAACGTGAGTACCACTGGTGGATCGAGGGGGACCCAGCCCTCCGAGTGTTTTTTTGGCGCTTGCACCCTCTTTTCCTTTGTTTATTTTGTCACTTATTTTAGAATAAATGCGTCAATTTGGTCAATTATTAGTACCTTTGTCATACTCACCCCTCCCTCCCAAGACTTTGCCCATTGGTACCCTTGTTAAATTGGGCCTCTTCAATGATTTTGCTGTAGATCCGCCCCTGGTGCGTACAAAGTGACAAACGCATGGCACCAGCTAGCTTAAGAGGGCGTGGCTTTCTTGTAAAGGTGTCAAAATTTTTAGGGATTAAAAGATTGTTAATGTTTAAATTTTACGGATGAAAAACGTCGTCAGGTTTAACTAATTAGTTCTGCCTATTTATTTTAATGCTTTAACGCAGCAACACTAACAAAAACCGTGGTTCTTCCATAAAAAATTCATAATTTTGAAACAATCAAAAGCAAAACCTTAGAAAATGATGATTTCCAGGTAGATTGGCATAGGGGGAAGAAAGTTTTATTTTGTTGCCATTGGTGCTTTAACTGTTGCAGGTGGACAAGGTCTAAGTTTTGAAAACGTTTTTTCTTCATCTGCTTATATCCAGCTTCTTATCTTAATTTTTTTAAATATATAATTTATATATATTATATAATTTATATAACTTTTTAAATTTAATGCTAGTGACTAATTTCTTGAGAAAACAATAACCCTCTTGCTCCAAGGAACCTTCCTAGAAATTTTGGCTTGAAAATGAAATTAAGAAGAAGAAAATGAATGAAAAAAGAAGAATGAAAAGAGAAAACATAGCAATTGGTTTCCACCCAGGCACGTACGCTGGAATTTGTTTGGGGGAAGACCCAAATCCTTCCAATCCCTTATTCTGTAAGAAGTATCAGAAAACCATGAGAGCTTAAAAAAAGCATGAGATTTCGGGGGGAGGGGCGGGCCCGGAGACCCCCCACCCTCTGCGAATGTGCCAGTTTCCACCCCTAATAGGATTTGAAAAGTTTTTGATTAGGTACTACAATTAAGGTAAGTATAGTTGTATTACAAGCAGTAAAACATTCTGTTGTAGCCACCTACTTTGGTTGGGGTATAGGTCACCCTTAAAATACTGCTTACAAGCCAGGGAAACTGCAATAAAGCTTAAAGGCCTTACCGGATCTGTAAACTACGTAATTTTAGTGCATGGGATTTGTCATAGATATTGCCTCATGATGAGATCAAGAGGCAATAGCTCTATTCCTGGTTACAGCAAATTCTGTCCGCTTCAATTTTGACCTGATTATTTACTTGAATTTTTACTCGTTTAAGGACTTGTTTATTCATCTATATCAGTGTCTGTCATCTTTGTGCTTGAGGTGATTATTTATTTTATTTCTGTTCATTGTGGGTTTAATATATTCTTGATAGCTCTGCAGAACGTTTTAAGTTTAAAGTATTATAGGATTTTTTGTACTCGTCTTAGATTTATATAACTGTTTAACTTTCATTTAAAACTTCTTTCTTGGAAAAGCTTTTTCAACTTATCATCAGAAAGGGGTAATGAAGAATGACAAAGTGGTATCAAAGGAGTAAGTGCCTGGTCCTTTTGCGTTGTTTAAATGAAAGGAGGGAGGAATGCTGGAGACAAATATACTCATACGATCAACTGAAGGTTCTGTGGAGTTGATGCAAATTCCACTGAAGTTCACAAATCCTTACGGTATCATCATTTTTGTTATTATGGATGGACTCACAAAACGAAAACAAAACTGAGGACTTCTTTCTCCGACTTCTGATCTTTCCTCGGGTGATCTATTCTTGCGTCATAGTCGATGCTTTACATATTCAGAAGAAGCAATCCCCTGGACATGGTTTTGGAAGCCAGTTCTGGCTTCAAACCATCTTATCTCTGCAGCATATTCCGCAGAGTACTTTTACTCATGCAAAAACACTCGGCAGGATGACCAGTGCCTCGATAATGATTGAAATTAGCAGCAGTAGGCTCTTATGTGTCCCTGATACTCTCAGGAGCACCACGAGCAGGTTGTCACCCCTACACCAAATCCCTTTTACTGTAAAAAAAAGATTGCCCGGACGTTCAGGACACATGCTTAACATATTTGTAGAGAATATCATAGCGGTTATGTTATAAGCAAAATCATATTCAAAGTTGTATTGCACGGATATTTGCGCACAAATATGGACAAACAGACGCATAAATTTCAAAATTTAGCCACCCTGATTTCATAAATTTCTTCTTTATTAATTTTGATACTCCATTTTTTGATACTTACTGTATTTTCCTTACTGATTACGATTTTATCAATTTCGTCAATTTTTTTGGTTCTGTATTCCATTAACATAGCACCTTTCTAGTTTTCTAGAATGTCATGCCTTTAATTTCCTTTGTAAATGAATTGATATCAATTAGGGTTACAGCAAAATATTTGACATAAATATTATAAGAGAGATCCAATTTTGTTTCCCCTCTTGCTATTATCTGCCATATCAGGGAAATCTCAGTGACAAAATGGAGCCTTTATTGCAAGGAAGGAACAATAGCAAAGATCCAATAAACTTTTGGTACCCCTTCAATCCTTTCAAGTAGACAATTAATAGTTGTAATCTTGATCTTTTGTTAATCGGCCGTGAGAGAATGACGGGATAACACAAAATATGGATAGTGGTCATTGAGGTCTTTGAGGTCACAAATTATGGTCATTGAGGTCTGATGTCATCTTAATATTTCGTACCTGGGAAAACTGTCCAATATAAAAATATCCCTGCAGTAATACAACTTTTTATTAACAATTTCCCAAGGCATCAGGAATACCATTAAAAGAGCACCAGTATGTTCATGGCCTCACATCTTACATCAGTTAAAAACGCGCTAAACGTACGTATAGTATTCTTTAATAGCAGAATTAAAGTTGAAAGTGTTAGAGTGTATATTCAGAGGTGTAGCTAGGGTTTTCAGTAACCAAGGACAATTTCAGTTTTTGCTCCTCCTCCATCACCCATAAATAAACAATATATAGATAATTTAGAAAAACGCATAGTTTGATACCCCTCAGAGGCTGGACTAGAGGACAGCCATCCTCTCTTGCGCCCTAGCTGCACTGTTATGTATAATAGTAAAATTTTTCAAACTTCTGCAATCGCCTTCAGGAGTATTTCATGTTCTTCCCCTTACTCGAAAAGAAGAAATAGTCTGTCTATTCGAATTCTTATGTTTTATATACTAGTCCAAAACGCTATAAGTGAAAGTAAGCAGTAAGAGAAGGGTTGCCACCGTCAGTAGAATTTTACTAGATCTAGTAAAAAAAAATCTAGTAAATTTAGAGGATCTAGTTAATTTCTTAAAATATAGTAAAAAGTCATGATTTATAGTAAACAAAACTTTTGTTATTTTTCATGCATCCACGGGAAAAAATTAGTATTCATTCATTACAAAATCTGATATCTATTGCGTTACATATTATGGCTACTATTGCTCCTATTCTGGCGATTTCGCTTCAACCCTAGCGCTTAAAAATCTCTACTTTTCTCTCGACTTCTTCTTGATACTCGCTTTTAAAGGCAAACTATTTAAAATCAGGACCGGTATGTCGGCTTAATTTGTTTTCAGAAAATTTTCCTAGACTCTTATCTCATAACAGCTGCTACGTTTGTTAGTTAGCCTTGTCCCTTTTTAAAGACGCTACTGGAAACGAACTTTTTCCATGATTGCTCAAGTTCTTTCTGACTCTGCAGCTTGCCCCGTTCAAGTTCTGGAGCAGAGAGACAGTTCTTGATTTTGTCGGTCATCAAAACTAAAAACTGGAATTGGCTAAATGTCTCGAGCGTTTCGTTCCTGTTGAAAACAAAGCAACTTGTTCTCAGGTCATCAAGTGGAGTACATGACTGGGTGATCCCCAGCGATTTGACTCGGGCTACCAAGAAATGGAAACAATTAGATCCCATCAGTCGGAATCCGACACTACTGGATACTTTAAATTCGAATGAGGCCGAGAAAGATTAAAGCCTTTTAAGTGTGACTTTTTTTTAATTGTGACTACATATTTTTATTCTTACTTTTCAATTTGTATGATTTGCCTGACCTGAAGACTATTGACACAATGCTTTTTTTAAATTAATTATTATATGTTATATAAGTTTTCTTTTTCTTGGCAGCCCTAGTCCAATTTTAGGTGCACTTTTTAATTTACATGTTTTTACAACTAAAACGGTAGCCGATTACATTATTTTCATTTTGAAGTGGCATAGATTGTCTGAGTTTTTGATTCTCTGGAATAATAATAAAAGAGATTCCAGAAAAATCATTTCAAAAAAGAAAATCCTAGATTCATTTCTTTAAAATATAATAGAAAGTTTTGTGAGCTCCTTATCCCGTATGTAAATATCAACGCAATCAGCGTTTAAAAACTGGCAAACTTCCTCTTAAAAATTTAAAATTGAAGGGTTTAGATTTCAAACCTAAAAACGGAAACTGGGGGACAAATTTCAAAAGAAACACCTCAGATTCTAAGCGCTCCATCGCCTGAATATGAGTAATATCGTGAATACGAGCTGTAGATGTTTTTCTTCGTTGATTGTTCTTTAATTTTTCAATATATCTGAATTTTATGACCTGAAGACCATTGATAAATTTAAAGCCGGGCTTCGCCAGCAGGATTTCCAGAATCTAAGATTCCATATTGTTCGACGTCTTGGATACACCGCATCTGGAATATGAAGCCTATCCAGTAGTATATCCAAATACTAAAAAAAAAAGATTTTTGAACTTAAAGGTTTCCGGAATTTTCATTTAGTAAAAACAGATGCGATTTAGTAAATTTTTCCTCTCAGATTTAGTAAATTCTTCCAGGCCAGGGTGGCAACCCCGAGTAAGAGTTTAAGAAATATTATTAATTTTGAGCATCTAAAGAGCGTAGACGTAAAGTGGTTTAATAAGACATTAGCGTAACCCTAATTGGCAAGCAGGAGAGGGGCAGTTCCCCCATCGTAAGTGCCGTTGTACGTGCCGGGAGAGCCTCTCTTAAACTGCAGGGATAAGGTGAACGGGGGCTGATGCTTTCCTTATTTTTTGGGGTGCTTAGATCGTGGCGTGATCGGTAATAGCTCTCTGAACGTCGAATTATAAGGCGCGCCTCTGGCTTTGGGCTTCGAATGTGCCGTCATGACAATCGAATATGAATATGTGTATACGCCTGTTCTGAACTTTGAAACGGCTTAGCGTCACGAAGATGGCATATCGAAAGAAGCTGCTGTGAGCAGTAAAATTTTTGTCAAAGGAGATGATTTCTGATAATCATGCGCGAATAAATGAGATAGCGAAGCAATTTGACGATAATTTGGTACGAACTAGAAGAGCCCAAATTACGAGGGAGATACTGGCCTCTGGCATTTGTGAAATCCTAAATGCTTTGGTATTTACACCTGACTTTAAGTTTTGCTTTACTGTCTGAAAAGTATCAGAAGTCCCAAGAATCCCTCAAGATGTGATAACCTCCTTGTCCCTGAAGTCAATGAGTGTAAAGATCAAATGAGCAGTCTTATAAACCAGTGCTAGGCCTCTTTACCACCATCTAAGGAATGACCTCCACTTCCACCCCCTCGAAATCATTACAACGACTATTTATCTAGAATATCCCCCGGGATGATATGCTGTCGTGTACTAAGCAGAAAGACTCTTTGGACAAGCACTCCAATAGTGGTTGTATATTTCGGGTCAAACAGACCAAAACCGGATTAAGAGCCTTCGTGGATAACCCTAAAGTTGCACAAGCTCTAAGTGATTCGCTTAAGACGAAACCTGAAGTCAAAGTATCTTTCCGACAGAAAAAATATTTGGGAATTGCTAAATTTGTCCCACTTGACACCTCGGAAGTAGACATTACTTGTTCAAACCCAAAGGTGCTTTAAACAAAACGCTTTGGAACTTCAGGAAGTGTCAAGCGGATTTTTGTAGATAAACTGAGCCATGATATTGCCTTGAAGTCCAGCTTGACAGTCAAGTATACAGTACTGCCTTTGAATTTAAGGCTATGCGGATAAACTGAACCATGATTTTGCCTTGAAGTCCGGCTTAAAAGTAAAGTACACAGTACTGCGAGTCTTTGAATTTAAGGCTATCCCGCGGAGGTGCTTCAAATGTCTCTCCTTTCATCATCTGGCTAAGGACTGCACCGTTACTCAAAAGCGCCCTAGGTGTGCTGAACCCTACGAGTCTGCTAAAACCAACCCTTGTAGTTCATTGCAAATTAGATGTAAGCTCTCTATCCGCCTGGTAAATGGAATCATTCCAGTTTTTCCCTTCGTGTCCTGTAGCGAGAAAAGCCATTGCTAACGCCAATACCCCTATCACCAGATGACGAGAGAAATTTCTATCTTTTCTCAAAATATTTTTGGAGATAATACTGTGATGCTGGAATATATACAGAATTTGTGGGACAAGTATGACATAATATGTGTTCAGGAACATTTGCTTACTGCAGAAAAATGTGGTCTTTATGAATGTTTCCAAAGCAAATCTGTGTTAATTCACGAGGCCATTCGTCGGAGCGGCTTAGGCAGACCCAGTGGTGGAACTGCTATTTTGTATGATAATAGTTTGCCTCTAAAGAAATTATAACCGTTTGAATTCTACATAGCTTCCCAACTTGAAGGTCGCAGCATGTTCACTATTATTAATGTTTATTCCCCCACCAATTATAGCTCTATCCAAAGTGAAAAACGTTTAGTAGAGGCATGCAGTTGCCCTCGTAGACTTTTGCTTCGTGTAAGCGATAGAATTAGTCTTGACATATGCGCTGCTGAAATTGTTCATGCTATGAAGTGTGGGGAGACAGCCTCCTTCCCGGTAACAAAAGTGATACCCGTATTTGGGTAATACCCGTTACGTAATCTGTTGAGATTTCCAATGTGACCTAACTAAGAATGGAAAACTTTCTGATATCGTGCACTCATGTCTGACGAGTGACGCTGTGGTTTGTGGAAAGTGATGTTTTTACATATATACATAACTCACATAGCACCCCCAATATAGATCATGTTGTCTCTAACTTTACTCTTACTTCGAATGTTACAGTGGATTCTGAACACACATTCAGCAATCACCTCGGCTTGTCATTTAAGGTTAGTTACTTGCCTAATACTAGAACAAATCCTTTGCGAAAAGGTTGATAAGATTCTCGACCAAGATAGACTAGATGAGATACTAACGAAAATTAAACTACCATTCCAGCTTTTACCTCATGGTGTAAGCTATAGTGTTAGTCTTGACATATATGCTGCTGAAATTGTTTATGCTATGAAGTGTGGGGGGCAGCCTCCTCCCGGTAGCAAAAGTGAAGAGAGGTACCCAAAAGTTTGGTTGGAGTCATGATCCCAGCTTAAGCGCAGCGAAAAGACGTTCAAAATATGGTATCGCATTTGGTGTGATTGTGATAAGCTCAAATCTGGTCTTCTGTTTCAGCTTTTCAGAAAGACAAAAAAGGAATATATCGAGTCTGTCAGTGATCTTAAAGCTAGAGAAGCTGAGCGTTCCTCTGCTGAGGCTCTTAAAAATACAAACTTGATGTCGAAAAAATATAGAAACATTCAGAGCTTTCGTAGTCAAGCAAGTGTTGGTATTCCTAAAGAGCACTGGTTTTGCAATTATTCTGCTGTATTTGGCTTCCATGATTCGAATTTAGAAACTGGAAGTGATGCCTTATTAAAAAGTAGGTATGGCCCTCTATTGGATAAACAAATCAAGTTTCTTGTTTATAAAAGTGACGTTGTATATGTAATCTGGCTTTTGAGACGTCGTAAAGCTCCCGGTTTAGACGGGATCATACCCCATCACCTTCAAACCGCAAGTGCACTACTGACTGAGCATCTGACACTTTTATTTCAAACATATATTGATATAGGTTAAGTAATTAATTCATTTGGTTCTGGCGCAATAACGAATGTTTAAAAAAAGGAAAGATGCTAGTTTTTGTAATAGTTATCACCCTATTGCCGTTTCTAGTGTTTTAATCAAGGTTCTAGAAAGTCTTATCCTGCCTGAAATGATACGTAAATACGTGCTAGATCATAGACAGTTTGGTTTTCGTAAGTATCTGAATTGTGCGTTTGATCATCGCCTACTGTAGCATATCCGTAGTAATGCTGAGAATTTGGGAAATCCTGTATATTTGTTTAGTGTGGATATACTTGCAGCATTCGATTTTGTAGTTCAATCAAAGTATTTTTTACTTTGCTTGATTTTGGAGTTACGCCCCATATTGTAGCGTTGCTTTTATATTGGTATAGCAATAGTTATTTTAGGGTTAAACTTGAAAAATGTCTTTTAACTTGGCCTATTCGTCTTATTAGAGGACTCAGACAAGGTTCTTTCTTAAGTCCTACTATGTTTAACATTCTTACGACCGCTGTAACTAGGAAAATTAATGGTGGAATTTATAATGACCTTTGTGATTTTAGTTTTATTTGCAAAGCAGAAGATGTCCTGCTTAACAGTTCGAGCCTTTCTACTTTACAGGCAAATCTTGATTCTTTTATTTGTGGTAATCAGCTCCTAGGACTTAATGTCAATGCTGCTAAGACTGAACTTCTCACTTATAATGCCCTGGGCAAAGCTATATCTCCTTTATCTGTTATTGTAGCAGGTAAATCTCAAATAAAGTCTTCTTCACTGAAATACCTCGGCTTCGTTTATGGTCCAGATAAGCGTAGTACTCGTATTCTTAACATTGAAAATGCTATATCAGGTTTCTGCACCAACTATGCAAAACTTGCTGCACTGAAGTATAGTTATAGTAAGCGTGCACTTGCTAAACTATATAGTGATCAAGCTCTGCCTCACGCGCTGTATATTTCAGCACTTTGGGATTCGCTGTCTAAAATGGAGCAGTTAAGGGTCGATCGGGGTTTCGTCGCTATCTCAAGTTTTTATTAAGATTCCCGCTGTGTTACGGGAATAGTTTCATTTTGCAAAAATATTGTATTCCTAACCCTTTAGATGTTGTAGAGTCAAAAGAGTGCGATACGTTTAAGAGAAGTTTAAACTGTTTGCTTGATTTTCTGTCATTTAATATTATTTATCCGTGCTGTTTGGATTAATTTCATATTATCTGTTTTTCTTGTTTAGAAGTTTATATATATATATATATATATATATATATATATATATATATATATATATATATATATATATATATATATATATATATATATATATATATATATATATATATATATATATATATATATATATATATATATATATATATATATATATATATATATATATATATATATATATATATATATATATATATATATATATATATATATATATATATATATATATATATATATATATATATATATATATATATATATATATATATATATATATATATATATATATATATATATATATATATATGTTCATTTATTTTCCAACCATATATACATAATATACAAAGTATACCAATATCTGGCAGAGAGACAAGCTCTGTCTTGCACAGATAAAACAACTAAAGTAATATATAACGGAATATATATGTATATATATATATATATATATATATATATATATATATATATATATATATATATATATATATATATATATATATATATATATATATATATATATATATATATATATATATATATATATATTTATATATATAGATAGATATTATTCCGCTTCTTTTTTTGTATGTTGTAAGCGGGCAAAAATAAACTTATCTTATCTTATTTCTTCGATGTAGAGAACAAAACTATAAGGGCGTTGGATGTCTGGGCATTATATGACGTCATATGAAAAAATTTTTTCGAAAATTAGTTAAGACCCTAAACGAGCCTTCCCAAAGTTGTGACCTATCTGGATTGTTTCTTTTTATTCCAGAAAACGAAAAATCACGAATGATGTTGTTAAACGAACAATAATCACCGTGCGAAGCTCGGGTCCCTGGTATACAAATTATTATCGTGATTTTTCTATCGCATTGCGTAGCCTTCAATTAAGTATCTGAGACTCACTTCACAGGTATCAAACAGGAATGACTTTCTCTAACAGCTCGGAATCAGTTGATATGTCAACAAAAAAGTTCGTCTTGGAACTCTTCCTGCCAATGCTCAAGGCTTTCAGCCTTCAGGGAGTCTTTAATTTCAGCAAGTAGTATAATTTGGGCTATATATTTACCCATTAGGGGTGGTATTTGGACCGTGCCCCTAACCTAACCTAATTTAACCTCCATCCCACCCCCTATTGTGCAAATATATAGACCAAATTATACAAAGTCCAATGCATTGTATCGTCCGTCACATGTCTTTGTGGCTATGAAACCGGTTTTCTGATATCTTACCTAAGCGCAAATCTTGAGTGTGTTTCGTTTAATCAACAACTACCATGAGTAAGATGATCACTTGTACCATTACTAGGTAGTAAAATTTGCGGAATTGTTGAGCCAGAGACTAACACTCGTTCAAAGGACTATTTTCAATATGGCAAAGATTAGACATGGATGATAAGACATATCCTAAAATAACTCACTTTACCGAAGAATGATAAAAAACCGTTTCTTCAGTCGAGGAAGTATAGAAATTTCAAAAAATATTATAATTGGGTAGTTATGTGTTAAACGTACTCTTTTATATATTGCTAAAGAAGTCAAGTTTTGTTAATGCTAATTAAATAAAATAAAATATGATGAATATATAATAGTTTAGAAACAAATTTGGGATTTATAATTGCATATTAGGGGGGTGGGGGTATAGCATAGCATTTCTTAAATGGGTAACCTAAGCTAACCTAGGTACCTTCCCCCCCCCCCCTAAACCCCAAAAAAACAACAGTTTAAATATCGTGAACGCAATGAAAACCACGCTTTGCATTGCATGACTCTATATCGGTCTCTTGAATTAACCTGTCTTTAGCGGGTTTTTCGTGACTGGATTCATTGCGTTATACAAAAGAGTACGTTTAATACTTACCTATAAGTACCTATAATTGTATAGAAAATTGAAGAAACTTTGTATGTGCGAAATATTCTAAAGGCTAAATCAAAACTTTTTTTCATTTATACAATTATGAAAAAGCCGCTAGATATAGAGACTGTTTTTATTGTCAAAATTCATGCCATCTTTTTGTATTAAAAAGCATTTTACGCTATTTATTGTCTTTTGAAACTCATTAAAAAACTAATTTCTAGTAAATTATCTTTTTTTTTAATCTTGTTATTTTATACACAGTCAATAAGGTAGGTCTTAGTCGGATATATTGTTTATTGGACGATTTCCTTTTTCAACTCTTAATAAAAAAGAACTAGGGGTCTAACAGTAGAATTTAATCTTTGTTCTTTAAGTAATAAGCTATTTGCTTCAATATCGATTTGGTAAATTTGGTGTTTTAAATTCTGGTAGCCTATTCTACAAACACGAAAGTTGTCTTAACCTTTTTGACACAGCTAGCTAGCATAAATTCAAATTTGTATAAGCTATAACTTATTCGTAATCCTGTAAATTCTTTATATGAATGTTTATAGTTTTTGCCATCCTTCCTCTATTAAGTTTTCAATAATGCAATAAAATCTATCAACACATTTTAGAATCCAAAATAGTGCTAAAGTTATGCATGCAACACTGTTTTCCCATAAATATTTAATTTACAATTTATTATACGCCTACGACGTTCCACAGCATCTGTCCCTCCCAAGTGTCTCTTGATGTAGCGTGTTCTCTCTGTTTCCGCAACGTTGATGCGGATAATAGCACCATTTCAGATTGAAAATTCTCCATGTGGACAGATTTAGGGTGCCATCCGTCACATCATTTGACCCTAAGAAGAACGGGTAATTATTAAGTTCCGTAAATCAAGGATATGAGGAAACAATCCAAATTACTTAAGGTATCTCTGTGGGAGGAAGCAGGATGTTTGGATATTAATGAGAAACAAGTAAAACCTTATGTACGTAAGCTGTTTGAATGGATGGCTTATCAAGCCTTTGTGGTAACAGACTTCATGTAAAGAGCGGTCCATGCAGATAGTAGCCAAAACTCAAAGAAAAGGAGGGTACATGTGTATTATACGGCAAACACTCAATTGCTTCATTTTATTAGAACCTGTTTCTTTAACACTTAATCCTATTGAAATGTCACAAAACATGATGAAAATATAATATCCTAGAAATAAGTTTAAACTACATATTTACAGATTAGGCGGGTGAGGGACAAATGTACCGGGGCTGCATGCAAAATATGTTAGGGACAATCAACCGGCATACAATGAAATAAAACTTGTTTTCTTACTTCAAACTGTCCAAATCATTTACCCCCACCCCCTAAAGTGCAAATATATAGCCCAAATTATATATTCCCCATCTAATCTGTCAGTTGTCTTTGTCTTGTCTCACGCTGAACTGAAAGAAACTAACGACGAAACCGGTTTGTTCTTGAGTTTTATACAACGTAAACTTTAATGGCGTATAATACACAAGTACCAAAAGGAGATTTAATAACAATATAACAAACAGTTAACTGTAAGTGAAGAGTGACTCGTACCAAGAACAATACAACTGAAAAAAAATAGAATTTTAGATACAATATTTACATAAAAAGAGTCTCCATTTCATGCTGATTCAAACATTCAACATTTTATAAATAACACCGCCAAACCAAATGATCCATTAGAAATCATTAATATAAGTAAATTTGTAAAAACCTCATAAAAGGGTAGAAAATCCCATTATAACGATCTGATCTTAAGAACAATCGCACTGTCAAACTGAACTTTCATGAACCCCTGACAGAAAATTTAGACCCTAAACTAAAAAATTTCGTAGTTTTAGGATCATGAGTTGGTGCTGATTCTTTTTTTTCACCAGGGCTTTGAATGCCCTTATGTATTATCTTTCCCAAGCCACTTCGTATGGAAAGGGTGGTAGTAGGAGCTGTGGAGGGGATTCGTCCAATTGGAAATTGAAATGTACTATTCCCTTTTTAAGAGTCAAAAGTGATAGAAAGGGACCTCTGCCACCCCCTCGAGATATTCTATCGAAATTTTGAATCTTGAATAAGAAAATCTGATAAAAAGGTCACCAATATGCCTCCGGGGATAATGTGAATCAGACAGCCACTGGGGAAAGAGCCGTAAGTAATATAAAATTGCCAATTTTGACACTTCAGTCTTATAATGGATAGGCGGGAGGTTTGTGGTAATTGCGTGATATTGGGTGTGTGACCCAAAATGTTAAAAGAACAATACAAATGTTAAAAGAGCGTGATATTGGGTGTGTGACCCAAAGTGCTAAAAATGTTTGATGGACTAGTTTCTGGGTAAAAAAACAACAAAACGTTTTTGTTTGGAAGGCTGGGGTTCCTGGAAGTTAGAGGGTCAAAAAATGGTTAAAAACTGACTACCCTGATCAGTTTGAAATTTGCAGTCCCAAGTCCTTGAGACAAGTGGAACCATATGTACGAAAAAATGTTCCAGGTCATGCCTCCCCCTGAGTACCGCAAAATTGCCCAAAGACTTTTCCGGATCTGCCTTTTCCATAAAAAAAAATCCTAAGCTGTATTTATGAAGTACATGGAATCTATGGAATGACCAAAGGATAATAAGAGATTTGGAGAATAACATGCTTGGATGAACACATTTATAATTGATGATATTTCTATCACTTTTGACCCTTAAAAAGGGAATAGTACCTTTTAATTTCCAATCGGAAGAGCCCCCTCCATAGTTTCTACTACTACCCCTTCCAAACGAAATGGCTGGGGGAAAAGATAACTTTTCCGCATGTCTTCTCAAGACCAGAAAATTTTTTGCACTTACAAAAAAAATAATAATTAAAAAAATAACAACGTAATGGCAGTTTAATATGCCTCTGCTTATATTTATTCATTAAAGCTTTAAAAGCATTTTATTTAATAATACAAAAAAAAGTGAAAACCCTTAAAATGTATTTTGCTTCAGTAAAGTGAAAAATATGTTCTGGTCTTGAAAAGGTATAAGGGTTGTCAGCCCTATTCATGTAATTTTTGATTGTTTTGAGTTTGACTCGGTTACTTATTGTAATTTCTGTTCGTTTTGGGTTTTATTTATTTATTGATGATGATTTGTGGTAGTTTTACGCTTGGAAGATTGTTTGGCTTTATTTTTGCTTGTTTTTGGTTTAATGTAGCTCTTCACTTTTCCTTGGAAAACTTGTTTTATGGAAAAAGTTTTTTTAAATCAATTCCTGTTCGTTTTTTATTGACACAGTCTTTTTTTGTGGAAAATAATAATAGTTCTATACCTTTTTGTTTTTTTTTCTATAAGAATCTGTAGTTTGGTGGTTTATGACAGTTTTATGTTTGGAATATTATTCGACATTATTTTTGCTCATTTTTGGTCTGATGGAGCTCTTTACTTTTTTTTGAAAAATTTGTTTTGTGAAAAGTTTTTTTTTTAATTAATTAACATTAATATGGGGAATATAAAACAGTTCGTGGTAACAAAACTTTACGTAAGAAGCGACTCGGTCCAATAGTAACTGAAAGTCTAAAAAACAGAACTTTGAGAACAATAGATACATCAAATGAATTGGCTTTTTATACTTATTCCAACATATAAAATTTATCAAGTTTAATGTTACCCATCCAAAGATAAGAGCCTGAAATAATTTGCTTGATTTCGGAAAAGTAAAAAAATTAAAAGAATTTTAATGAAGATCACACCATGAGATTTAACTTTTTAAGATAGATCACCGTGAAATGTACATATAATATTACATTTTACAATTCCTCCAAATACTCATTCATGACCCCCCTTAGCTCCTGGGGAAAGAACTGTAAGTTATCAAATTTGCCCATTGTTTACATATGACATTTGTTATAGGGAAGTATACAGATTTTTTTTGGGGGGGGGGGGGTATTTTTTAAGGGAAATTTCCCGTGGTGAGAGTTGCCAGGGTGTGAGCATTCAAGGGAAAGCTTTACACGCTACAAATCTTTTAGAATTTCTGTACGAAATTCTTTTTATATATCTTACTTTCTCTTTGGTTACTCTTGCATGTACAAATTTTCCGGGAAATTGCCTGGGGAAAATCTTCAGTGGGGTCGGATTTCCGTGAAGGATTTTCCGTGGGGAGGGGATTTTACGCGGGAAAAGTTCTCCGTGGGGAATTTTGAGGGGGGACTTTCCAATGGGGTTCTAGGGATTCCCGGAGAAATATTCAAAAGTGAGATATTTCCGACATGATTTGAAAAAAAGATCAGAAATTAAATGAAAAACAAGTGTTCGTCTTTCAAATGAGAGTAAGCTAAGAAGAATTTTACAAGCCTAACTGTCCGCGGAATTTTATTGGACAGGGGGGGGGTAGAATTTTTAAATAGAGGGACAGGCTTATTTCCTGGCATAATTAAAAAAAAATTATCAGAAACTAAATAAAAAAAAACAAGTTTTTTTTCAACTGAAAGTAAGCCTTAAAACGAACAGAAATTATTGCTAATATGAGGGTCATCCCCTCTCTAATACCTCCTTCGTAGCCCCCTCCAAAAAGGGGGTTACCCCCTCCTTGGATAACCCAGCATTATTTGGAAAACGATCTGAAACTAAATAAAAATAAGTTTTTTCCAACTGACAGTAAAGAGCAACATTAAAACTTAGAACGATCAGAAGTTGCGAAGCCCCCCATATGCGAGAAGGACTGCCCCTCATCAATACCTCCCTCTTTACGTTAAAGTTTAACCTTTATCCAAATTACTTAAGAACGACCCCTGAAACACAAGGGCCGTTTAATTTGAATAAGATTTTTTTTTTTAAGTACTAAAAAAAACTTTAGCATTAAGAGCAATTGTATTGAGGAGGGGGGCAGTCCCCTCATATACGGAATAATTTCTATCCACTTTAAGTTTTAATGTTGATCCAACTGTTTTTTTATTTAATAGATAAAAAAATATAAAATAGTTCTATTTTCTTACTAACTAGGTTGCAGATATCGCTGTAACCATGATTTATAAAACAGCTCTTGGTAACGAGCTCTAAGTAAGGAGCGACCCGGCTCAATAGTAACCGAAAATCTAAAAACGAAACTTTGATACCAGTAGATACATTAAAAGAATCGGATTTTTATGCTAATTTTAAATATACAAGTCTCATCAAGTCAAGTCTTACCCATTAAAAGCTACGAGCCTGAAACAATTTGCGTTATTTTCAAAAAAGGGGGAAAACATCCCCTAAAAGTGATAGAATCTTAATGAAAATCAAACCATCAGATTCAACGCATCAGAAACCCTATTGTAGAAGCTTAAAGCTCCTATCTGCAAAAATGTGGACTTTTGTATTTTTTGCCAGAGGAAAGATCAAGGATGCGTATTTATTTGTTGTTTTTTTCTCAGGGGTGATCGTATCGATCCAGTGGTCCTAGAATATCATGAGAGGGCTCGTTGGAACGGAAATTAAAAGTTCTAGTGGCTTTTTAAGTGACCAAAAAATTGGAGGGCAACTAGGCCCTTTTCCACGCTCATTTTTTCCTAAGTTGCCTGATCAAAATTTTGAGATAGCCGTTTTGTTCAGCATAGTCGAAAATTTAATAAATATGTCTTTGAGGATCACTTAATCCCCTACAGTTCCCGGGGGAAGGGCTGCAAGTTATTAACTTTGCCCATTATTTACATATAGTATTGGTTATTGGGAAGTATTAAATAAAAAAAAACAAGTTTTCCTAAGTAAAAGATAGGAGCAACATTAAAACATAAAATAAACAGAAAATATTACGTATATAAGGGGGGTTACCTCTCCTAAATTCCTCACTCTTGCGCTAGAGTTTTTTTTTAGAACTTTTAAAAGAGGTTATTATCATGGGCAATGCAATAGCGCTGCCTAAGTAAAGAACAATTTTGGTACAATGTATTATTTATTCATTTTCTTTTCTTGGTTTTAGACCAGGGCACTTCGTATCGAAGGAGTTGTCGTAGAAACTTCGACAAGGGCTCATTCAATTGGAAATTGGAGTGGCTAGTGCCCTTTTTGAAAGTCAAAAGTGATTGCAAGTTCGCTAAAACCCCTTACACCCCCACTATTTCCCAAAATACATCCAATCAGAGTTTTGAGACAGCCGTTTTCTTCAGTGTAGCTGATTTGAAGATAGAAAATATGTTTTTGATGATAACACTCCCCCACAACCCTCAGGGCAAGGGTTTTAAGTTATGCCCTGGGGGCATATAAGAACGATGTTGGCACAATGTATTATTTATTATTTTTTCCTTTAGATCAGGACACTTCGTATCGAAGAAGTTGTCGTAGAAACTTCGAAAAGGGCTCAATCAATTGGAAATTGGAGTGGCTTGTGCCCTTTTTGATAGTCGAAAGTGATTGGAAGGCAACTAACACCCCTTTCACGCCCACCATTTCCCGAAACACATGCAATTAAAACTTTGAGATGGCCATTTTGTTCAGCGTAGTTGATTTCCAGATAGAAATTATGTTTTTGAGGAGGACACTCCCCCACAGCCCTCAGGACAAGGATTGTAATATATACCCTGGGGTCATATAAGGTTTTTATAGAAAAAGTTGTAGTAAAAACTTCAAAAAGGGCTCCTTCGTTTGGAAATTCAAATGGCTAGTTCCCTTTTTAATAATAGAAAGTAATTGGAGGGCAGCTAACATCCCTCTCACGCCCACCTTTTCCCCAAACACATCCAATCAAAATTTAGAGATAGCCATTATGTTCAACGTAGTTATAAGTTCTGGAAACTAGGTCTTTGAGGATGAACCCCCCCCCCACATCCCTCAGGGCAAGGGTTATGAGTTATGCCTTGGGGGCATAAAAGTTTTTCTAGAACGTGTTGTCATAAAAACTTCAAAAAGGGTTCATTAGATTGGAAATTGAAATGGCCAGTGCCCTTTTTAATAGTAGTAAGGGATTGGAACGCAACTAACACCCCTTCCACGCCTACCATTTGCCCAAACACATCCAATCATCCATTTTGTTCTACGCAATTTAAAGTTCTGGAAATTATACCTTTGAGCAGGACACTCCCCCACAGTCTTCAGGGCAAGTGTTATAAGTTATGCCCTGGGGGCATATAAGTTTTTCATTGAAATCTTTGTCGTCGAAACCTGAAAAAGGGTTCATTCGATTAGAAATTCAAAGGGCTAGTGCCCTTTTTAATAGTCAAAAGTAATTTGAGGGCAACTAACCCCCCTCTCACGCCCACCTATTCCCCACACACATCCAATCAAAATTTTTAGATAGCCATTTCATTCAACGTAGTTAAAAGTTTAGGAAATTAGGTCTTTAAGGATGACAAAAAAAAATACAAATGAATGTGCCTTGTCAGTTTAATATACATATACTGATATTTAGTAATCAAAATGTTAATATTTTTTGGTTTATTAAAGTTATGAAAGTAAAAACATTTATATTTTTTTTCACTAAAGTGCAAATTATGTTCTGGCCTTGGGAAGGCATAGGAGATTTGAACACAACTTATGTTAATTTCTGCTCGTTTTGGGTTTGACTCGGTTATTTATTGTAATTTCTGTTCCTTTTGGGTTTCATTTATTTATCGATGCTGATTTGTGGTAGTTTCACGCTTGGTAGATTATTTGATTTTATTTTTGCTCATTTTTTGTTTAATGGAGTTCTTTACTTTCCTTTGAAAAACTTATTTTGCGGAACAAGTTTTGTTAATTAATTCTAATTAAACAGCCTTTGTGATTCAGGAGTCATTCCCAAAAACAAAAATCAAACTTGGGTTATTATAAGGTTATTATTAGTTAAAAAAAAATAAAACTAATATTCAAATTTTGTTTAAATTATTCATGTACGGTGCGCCAAAATCAAAACCTGCATTATTTCAAAGATGTTCAGAAATGAAATAAAAAATATAAGTCTTTTTTTAACTGAAAGTAAGGAGCGACATTAAAGCTTAAAACGAACAGAAATTATTCCGTATATGAAAGGGGCTGTCCCCTCGTCAATGCCCCGCTCTTTACGCTAAAGTTTTTTATTGTTTTAAAAGTCAAACTTTAGCGTAAAGAGCGGGGCGTTCAGGAAGGGACAGCCCCTTTCATATACGGAATAATTTCTATTCGTTTAAGTTTTAATGTCACTCCTTACTATCAGTTAAAAAACTTTTTTTTATTTAATCTCAAATTTGAAGCAATTCACGTTTACGGGTGTATTCTTTTCGGATTGTATTGCAAGGAAAGGACAGACGCTAAGGAGAAAAATAATAAAAGAAAGAATTATAAGGAACACAGGCTCAACAAGAATACTAAGAAGAGGCAGGTATTACTTTTGACTCTTCCAATCATCTTATACCTGACTTAAAATACGGTTCCATAATTCTCCTTAATATTCTCTTCTCCATAATTTGTGTTTAACCTTCTTAATCCTTATGGCTCTTGCTACACCATTTATGGCGAGGCTTAACCTGACTCATGAATTTCTGCTTTAAAATTAAGATGAAAATTTTATGACAGTGCTGAAAATGTAAAACTAGAAACATAAAATGCAGTGCTAGTAGAAATACCACCCAGGAGCGTGTGTGCGTATCTGCCGGGGGGATTTTATGTGTGCTGGCCCTGTACCACTTGTGACCGTGTCACTTGTGCCATTAAGGATTCAAGCTGTATTATTAAGGATCGCGCCAACTGCACCGTTATGGAATTGCTCCCCTTGTGCCGCTTAGGTTTTACCTTGAGCCGCTGGGTCGATGTAAACTCGTGCCGCTAAAGATTACACCACTTGTAAGGGGGAGTAAGATAAATGGATGACCGCGCCACTCTCTATGAGAGAAAATAATATAGATTAAATAAAAAATTTGAATTTCCTTGTGAGGTGATAAATTAGGCTGGGGAGCCGTCAATCCAGGAGCGTAATCATTCTTCGTAGAGTTATCAGATCCCTTGGGAGTGCTGCCTATGGAGTACAATTGAACTATTTATCTACTGTGCAATGAGATACAGGCATATAATAAGAACCAAACAAAAATAGAAAAGTAATGGTTTTACTAAGACTTACATTTCAGGTGTACAACAACGTACGTATATGAGCAAGGCTTCACTTCGGTAGGAACATACTGTCTGTAATCATAATGCCTGGGTTCTGAATAATAACAATCCGAAAAACACTTTTCTAACATTATAAAACGCTACTCTTGATTCTGTGCGCTAAGAGCTTTTTCATGATTTAAAAAACTCCTTTGGAGGGCCCGCTACCTTGTATTTATGTTTGCAAACTAAACTCATTATGCTAACTACCCATCCAATAACTTATTTTCAATATTTTGTTGATTAAACATTCATACTCCTATGATAACTTAAACTTCCTGTGAACTTTGTATCTTATGATTTTTATTGCCAAGTACTTTCGCAAAATTCAAAACCATCTTCCTTGATTAGAGCCAATGTTTGGCTGAGGATAAATTGCAGTTTTTCTTTGCTGATTAAGAATTTAGACTCAAGTTTAAAACGGGATTTAAGCTTAATTAGGGGCAGTTTAATTTATGTCGGAAGTATCCTTAGAAGGAAAGAATTTTTTTTTGTATTTTAAATATATCACATGTTATCAACGGTACACTAGTATAAACTTCAGAGAGGGCTTATTTGTTCGGAAATTAACAGTTCTATTTCACTTTCTCAGAGTCAATAGAGATCGGAGGGCAACTATCTTCCCCATCCACGCCCTTTTTCCCCAAACCCTTCCGATAAAAATTTTGAGATGACCATTTTGTTAAGAATAGTTCAAACATAAGATATTAAAAATCTTTTGCAGACATCCCCCCCCCCAGGGCCGGGGGACAGGCGTTGTAAGTCTTGCCCTGGAGGCACATATGGTTCTTATAGAAGGGATACTCGCATAAACTTCAGAGAGGGATCATTTGATTGAACATTGAAATCTCTAGTTCACTTTTAAAGAGTCAAAAGAGATCGAAGGGCAATTAGCCCCCCCCCCACCCCATTTTTCCCAAACCCATCGGATAAGCATTTTTAGATAGCCATTGTGTTAAAAATAGTTCAAACATCAGATAATAAAAACTCTAATGTTGACAAAAAACCCCAGAGCCCGGGGAAAGTGTTTTAAGTTATGCCTTGGGGTCATATAAGTTTTTTATGTTTAGACGAGGTCGTTTAAAGTTCGGAAGGGGCTCATTTGATTGGAAATTGAAAATTCTAAGTTACCTTTGTAAGAGTCAAAAGTGATCAGAGGGCTTCTATCCCCACTTATACACACCCACACCCTCTTTTTCCCAAATATATCCGATCAAAATTTTGAAATAGCCAGTTTGTTTGAAATAGTCCAACGATCAGATATCAAAATCTTCGGGGTAAACATACCTCCCCTTATGCCGCGGGAGTATACAAGGTTTTTTATGGAAGAGTTGGCCATATAAACATGGGAGGATAGCTCTATATAGCTTCGTTTCGACACAACCCCCCGGGGCCCGGGGGCAGGTGTTATAAGCTATGCCCTAGGTGAATATATGGTTTTTATGGGAGAAATGCTTATATAAACATCAGAGAGGGCTCATTTGATTGAAAATTAAAAGCTGTAGTTCTCTCTTTAATAGTCAAAAGTTATCGGAGGGCATTCCCCACCCCCTGTGCCTTTTTTCTACAAATGCAAAAATTTTGACACAGCCATTTTGTTAAAAATAGTTCAAAGGTCAAATAAAAGTAACTCCGGTGTCGACACAACCCCCCCGGGCCGGGGGCAGGTGTTGCAAGTTATGCCATGGGGCAAATATTCTTCTTATAGAAGGGATGCTCGTATAAACTTCAGAGAGGGCTTATTTGTTTGGAGATTAACAGTTCTAATTCACTTTTTCAGAGTTCTAGTTCACTTTTTCGCTTTTTCAGGGGAAAGTGTTTTAAGTTATGCCCAGGGGGCATATAAGTTTTGTATGTTTAGAAGAGGTTTTTTAAAGTTCGGAAGGGGCTCATTTGATTAGAAATTGAAAATTCTAGTTACCTTCTTATGAGTCAAAAGTGATCGGAGGGCATCTATCCCCACCCATACACACCCAAAACCCTCTTTTTCCCAAATGTATCTGATCAAAATTTTGAGATTGCCAGTTTTTTTTAAATAGTACAACGATCAGATAACAAAAACTTCGGGGTCAGCATACCTCCAATTATGCCGCTGGGGTATAAAAGTTTTTTATGGAAGAGATGGTCGTATAAACTTGGTAGGATAGCTCTATATAGCCTACTACTTTTTTAATTTGATATTGTTACTCTGATTCTAGTTTTGATACTCTGATGAACATTTGCTGTTGAAAAAGAAGTTTGATTTTGAAATAAGGAATTTTTAAAAGCCTGAGGCTTTTTGCAACAAAAAATGAAAAAACAACTAATTAAAAAAAACTTTCCAAAAAAGAAGTTTTTTCAAAGAAAAGTAAAAACCATTTTAAACTTACGATCAGCAGCTACAAATACCTGTTAAAATTCAAACTCAAAACGGCCAGAAATTACTATTAAAGAATATATCAAACCCAACACGAACAGGAATTAGATAAACAATCATAGCAAAAAAAAAATACAACATGTAATAATATAAATGAATAAATAAATCTTATCGCGAGTAATTCTTAAATTGAATATGCAATTCAAGCTTAAAACGAAACGACATATGTTGCTATTGAAGTATAAATCAAATCCAAAAGGAACAGACATTAAATAAACAATAAATACAAACAAACATATAATAGATACTAATATACTTAACTTAACTTAATAAGAGTTTTATTTACATTAAAAAAATGAATACATCAATTACCTGAAGCAAACTTGTTCAGGCTATTCACCCTTCAAAAAACCCGTAGGCTATATTTAACAACGGAAAATAATACGAAATAAAAAAAGAAAAGAAAGAAAACAAGAGAGAAAAAAAAGGCATGGCACAACCTCCTACAACTTAGTGCGACTCATAAATAAAAAACAAACTATAACTAGTTATTACCGTTTTCTCACTACCACCCTCTCAAAACCACAAAAAAAAAAAAAAAAAAAAAAAAAAAAAAAATACAGCTGAGAAACCACTCGAGAAAAAATCGCTAAGAAATATTATACTCTCCAAAACACAGAAATTTTAACCTACTCCTAAAGCTAACAATATTTTCTTCAACTAATAATTCATTTGGTAAACTATTATAAAACCATGATCCAACGTGACGGATAGAGAAGAATCATCTTCGCGTTGACGTCGTCTTATCTGGGGTGCTGTTCTGGTTGAGCATTCGTGGACATTACATCCAGCCACGAAAATTTGACCAAAGCATTGTGGCAATAATCCACGCTCATATTTGAACAAAAACAAAGCTGAATAAAATTTTGAAACTCCATGTAAAGGAAGAATATGTGCTTGTTGTACGTTTTTTTTGCTATGATTTTTTATCTAATTTCTGTTTGTTTTGGGTTTCATTTATTCTTGAATAGTAATTTCTGGTCGTTTTGAGTTTGAATTTTAACAGGTATTTGTATCTGCTGATATTAAGTTTAATTAAATAAAAAATAAACTGTTTTTTTTTCACTGAAAGTAAGAAGCGACATTAAAACTTAAAACGAACACAAAAATTTCCGTATATGAAAGTGACTGTTCCCGCCTCAACGCCTCGCTGTTTACGCTAAAGTTTTTTGTTGTTTTAAAAATTTAGCTTAAATTGCGAGGCGTTGAGAAGGGAACGGTCCCTTTCATATACGGAATAATTTCTGTTCGTTTTAAGTTTTAATGTCGCTCCTCACTTTCGGTTAAAAAAAAACTTGTTTTTTAATTTAATTTCTGAACGTTTTTGAATTAATGCAGCTTTGATTTTAGCTCAACGTACATGAATAATTGAAACAAAATTTGCTTATTATTTTTCCTTTTTATTTGGCTAAATGCCTGTCTCGAAATTTTGATCTGCCCTAACTTACGAATTAACTTACGTAACGAAATTCTATATTCGTATATTTTTATTACGTATATTAGGGGGTGCGCCCCCTAGTCAATACCTCACTCTTTACGCCAGAGCTCAAATTTTGTTCCAATTCTTTAAGAATGACCCCCTAATCACAAAGGCCGTTAATTAGAAGAAATAGCTCTGATGAAAGACAAAAAAACTTTAGCCTAAAGAGCGAGGTAAGGACTAGGGAGCGAACCCAATCATATATGTAATAGTCTCTTTTCGTTTTAGGTTTTGATGTTGCTCCTTACTTCCAGTTGAAAAAATAGTTTTTTTTATTTAATTTCTCATCTTTTCTTTTAATAATGCTGGAAAATCCGGCACCCCTTTCAAAGCAATATCCCTTCCCCCATGAAAACTACCTCCATGGAAAGACCCTTCCACGTAATACCCGACCCCCCCCAACTACCAGAAAAAAACCTGAAAACTTTTGTATACTTCCCAATACCAAATACTATATGTAAACATTGGGCAAAGTTCATAACTTGCAGACCTTCCTTCGGGGACTCTGGGGGATTAAGTCATCCTGAAAGACATAGTTATTGTATTTTCGACTATGCTGAACAAAATGGATATGTCCCTTCCCCCACGAAAACTACCTCCATGGAAAAATCCTCCCACGTAATCCCAGACCCCCCCCCCAACTACCAGAAAAAATCGCCCTGAAAACTTCTTTATACTTCCCAATAGCGAACACTATATATAAACATTTGCCAAAGTTCATAACTTGCAGACCTTCCCCCGGGGACTGTGGGGTATTAAGTCATCCTCAAAGACAGAGTTATTGTGTTTTTGACCATGCTGAACAAAATGGATATCTCAAATTTTGTTCGGGTAACTTTGGTACAAAATGAGCTTGGGAGGGGACCTAGTTGCCCTAAATTTTTTGGTCACTTAAAAAGGGCACTAGAACTTTTAATTTCAGTTCGAATGAGCCCTTCCCCGATATTCTAGGACCACTGAATAATTGTACTGGGTAGATATATATATTTCATAAATGTTACGCTTGACATTCGATTAACTTAACCCACTACCATTTTACTAGGTTTATGCTTTAGGCTATCTTTGAGAGATTGAAGTTCTTTTCAAATGAATTAAATTATGCATCTTCAAAAAGTGGTGGAATCACAATAAATTGTTAGTTGATAAAACCAGCACTTTTATAAATAGCATATTTATCAAAAGTGATAAATAGGCTTTATTTCATAAATAGGCTAAGTAATAAATAAATACCGGTACCATTATTTTCTCATGAAATACGTTCAACTTTCCTTCTACACGAAAATTTTAATATTTACACAATTGATGGTGTGGCAGGGGATTGTTAAATCTACATTTTCACCCCCCCCCACTTAGAAAAATTCTAGATCCGGCTCTGCTTATAGTCAAATGTAAATGTGTTTTTTTTTCTTTTAGCTTTGGAAGGAGGAAGCAGCAGCCTTCAAGATTATCCAAAAGATCTCTACTGGTTCTGATGACAAGATTCAATCTCAGTGTTAAAAATGTGATATATTATTGTGCTCTAAATTTGTAATGTAAACTCATACCAAAGTTAAGTTATACCCTCGATTCGTTCAGTATTACAATTTGTTTTTAAAATTTTTATTGTTTCTGCTTTTTAAACTAGTTAGATGCTTGAATACGTATGAGATTAATCTTCTATGGTCATTAATTCAGAGTAAAAAAAAAATTAATTATGTGTTTAGCTAAAATGCACAAAGCACAAAGTGAAATTAAAGTATATTAAAATGACAAAGTGTATTAGAAATATTCTGTACGTTTATAATTTATTGGTAAATGTCAGAATGTTTATGTGGTAACTATTTCTAATTATTTTTATTTCCTAATTTCTTTTTAATTTAATTATTGCTTTTATAATCTAATAATTTCTCTATTTCTTATAAATTCCTTGTTATTTAGTAAGTGGCTATTTGTTGAATATTATATAATAAGTTATAATTGTTTCAGACTATTTCAATAAGAATGTTTATCTATATGAAGTTTAATTGGCACTTTAACATGGGTATAGCTAGGGAGTTTTTCTTATGGATGGGGGAGGACTGCACTGTACCCTTTCCGAAATTAGCCTTAAACTGCCTTTTGAAGGTTTCTCTTTGGGGTTACGAGTCTTCAAAAGAGAAGCAGTCCATAAGTCCCCCCCCTCCCCAGCTAAGCCCATACACTTAACGACGGTTCCTTGTTTATTACGTTGAGAGGAAAAATGTTTTTCTTTTCGCTCAGGATCTGAAATATTCGATTTTGGCAGTATTTTCCTGCTGAACTAAAATATGCAGTCAGCAATTTTTCAAAGCCCACTGTCACTGGGTGACTGATTTAAAGACACTTGTTTTTTTTTTACAAAATTTATGTAATTTGGAAAAAAAGCTATTGGTTCGAATATGGGTCTAATACAGCTTGTTACATTTAAGTTGAATTTGCGATCGTAATTTTTCCAAATGCCTTAGTGGTGGATACTGTAGGCCCCAATACAGTCTCATGAAAGCGATTCGCGAAAATGGGACGAATTTGTCTGCTGAGTGAAGAAAAACATATACAAAATAGAATTAATTTTGAATCAACAATAAGCTTATAATTTGCAATTCATAATGCCCTGCTCGTAATTACCTTTGGAAAAAGCTCAAGTAAACTCTTAATTATTAAGGTTCGAAGATTTTACCCCCTACTGGGGTTCTCCGCCTTACCCTTCCAATCGAATATCACTGCTCAGGCTAAACCTTGGTGTCCACTATACCCTCTTACTTTCATATTTTTAGGATTGCTACGTTTAGCCACACGTTAAGACCAACTCTAGCCTAGGCTTAATCACCTTGTCCCCTCAGTGGCGTCAATTCATGAATTTTTTTTTTTTTTGGGGGGGGGTCAAAGTGTACTTCTAAATATCTAAGAAGGAGCAAATTTGTCATTCTTTTCAATTTTTTAAGCGAAAATGCCAAAACAGGCATTAAAAAAATACACCAATAGAAGATATTTGTAGACCCTGAAGGGAGGGGAATATTGGGGTAATGCCATACCCCCTCATGATGCCACTTCATCTCAATGTGGCACTATGATTTGTTTGTCTGCTCCGCTCATTATGTAAACGTATTGAAGTAATCTGTTACGTATTGTTTTGTTAAAATCTGTTAAAATAACCGTTAGGTCTTGTTTTAAAGTTTGTTAGTTAGCAGCACAGTTTATAGAATTAGCAGTATGATCATTCTCTATCTCTCCCATTATAAAAACCCGGACAGGGGTGCGAGTGCTCCGGAGAACGTTTTTGCAGATAGAAACAAAGGCGTTATCAGATCTTTTCGCGGGTAGACAAATCAGATTTCTCTTGGACAAGAAACAAGTGGAAACCCGCTATTACGAATAATGCACTTGGTAACCATTTCTCAGTGATTGACGATAACAGACTAATCCGCTAAGGCAGAAACAAGTGGGAGGAGCTTTTTGTTCGCACCGAGACCGAAGACCAGAAATTATCTGCGATAAGCTTACTGTCTATAAACTGTGGTTAGCAGTCAGTTTTTTTTTTTTGCAAATAAAGTCGCCAAATCGCCTCATAGTGAATGTCTAACAACAAGGTATATAGTTATATATAACTATGTGACAATATAGTTTCAAATCTAGATTTGAGGTTTCAACCAAAAGCTGAATTTTATATCCGAAGATCTAGGGATTGCTCAAGTTTAATTCAAAGGGTAAGAAAATTACACAAATTCAGTTTTACTTAATTAATTAAATAATTTTTTTTTAACTGAAATTAAACAGCAGCATTAAAACTCAAAACGAACAGAATTTATCTGTATATGAAGGGATTGCCCCCCCCCCCTCCGCAATACCCAGCTCTTTACTCTAAAGCTTTTAGCATTTTGAACATGCTTCCTATTCTAATTAAACGGTCTTTTAGTTTCAGGAGCAGTTCTTAAAAATTTAGACAAACAGTAAAAATTTAGAATAAAGGGCAAGGTATCAAGGAGTGGGTAACGCCTTCATATACGAAATAATTTCTGTCGCTTTGAGTTTTAATGTTGCTTCTTGCTTTCAGTTTCATCTACTTATCTTTTATATTTAATTTTTGATCGTTTTACAAATAATGCCAGTAAATTTGGCTCATCCTCCGCACATAATTCTCCCATTTCCTAACGGGAAGCTCCTCCACTGAAATTTCCTTCCATGTAAAATACACCCCCCTTAGAATTCCCTACGGAAAGTTCCATCCTCGCTGACCCCCTCCCCCCCCCCTCATACAATCTCTTGCGGACGATTCAGCCTTTAAAATTGTCCTTGACATACTTTCATTTGAAAAAGACTTGTATTTTCAATCTTTTCTAGATCATTCTGGAAATCCCCTCTTTTCATGGGAATCCAACCCGCCTCCCCCCCTTATACAATTTCTTGCGGATGATTCAACCTTTAAAATTATCCTTGGCATACTTTCATTTGGAAAAGACTTGTATTTTTAATCTTTTCTCGATCATTCTGGAAATCCCCTCTTTTAACAGAAATCCAAACACGCTGAAAAAAGCCCCAAATGATTCCCCTGGAACATCTGCACATACAAAATTGACTTGGCAGAGAGGAAGTAAGACAAATAAAAAGAATTTTGTACAGGAATTCTGTAAAACTCCTCCACTGTAAATTTTCCTTTGGAAAGTTTACCCCCCGAAAATTCTTCGTATAGAAACCCACCCCAAGCGCAAAATACCCCCGAAAAATGTCTGAATACTTCTCAAAACAAAAACTATACGTAAACAATGGGAAAATTTCATAATTTCCCAGCCTCTCCTCACGGACTGTGGGGGGTCATGTTACCCCTAAAGACATATTTAATGGATTTTTCAACTATGCTGAAGTAAGTGACTATCTAAAAAATGTGATCGGACAACTTTGGGGAAAGGGGGCGTGGGAGGGGGGCTATTTTTCCTCGAATATTGCTGGTCAGTTAAAAAGGGCACTCGAACTTTCAATTTCAGTTGGAATGCACCCTCTCCGTGTTTTCTTGGACTATTATTTCGATACGATTACCCCTGGGGAAAAAACAAAAAAACACACATCGTGATCTTTCTTCTGACAAAAAAAGCAGAATTACACATTTTTGCATATAGGAGCTTGCAACAGATGCGGTAGGATTCTTTGATGTTCTGTATCAAATGGTCTCATTTTCATTAAGATTACTTGATTTTTAGGGGGTGTTTCTCTCCTTTATCGATAATCATGCAAACTTTATCAGGCTTGTAACTTTTGATGGGTAGAACTAAACTTGATGAATATTATGTATACGGAGTCACTATAATAATTTGATTTTTTGGATGGATCTATTGATAACAAAATTCTATGTTTTAGAGTTTCGACTACTATTGAGCCGAGTGGCTCCTTGCTCACAGTTCGTAACCATTAACTATTTGATTTTGATATTAAAATATTTAGTTTAACATGACGCGCCGAATGAGTGATTTAGCTAAGATTTATGTTATATGTTTAAAAATAACCAGATCAAAGGCAGGATACATTGATGCCATCTTTCAGATACCCTATTATCATAAAATTAAGCATCACAATATCAATAGCATAATTATAATTTAAGTGATTTGTTTATTTATGTTTTAACACCGTGTAGTCTAGTGACTGATTTTGATTGCTGATGGGGGGGATACCACTTAGCAATTCTTTCGTCTGGGTGCAAAAGCTCCGAAGCCAGCCCTGTATGTATTGCAAAAATTGCCTCACCAACACAATTTTAAAGACGTCTCAAAGATATCAATTTTAATCGTTATTCTAAAACCCTGCTGGAGACTGGAATTGCTTTATATTTTATGTCCATGTACTCTACTGTAGTATAGGAAAAACCCAGGCAATGATAGACATGCACTTCGTTTTGCTTCACTTCTCGGTAGCCCATACATATGCGAACAATTGTTTTTTTCCGGATGAAACATGCCAAGTGTACTACGAAAACGCAAATAACCTACAGCCACCTGAAGAGTGTGCTTCGAGTTACTGCAACATCAACCGAGCCAGATATTGGACGGCTGTTCGTGAGAACCAATGCCAGGTATTCCATTGACAGGTAAAAAATAGCTATATTAGCTATTTTATCCATAAATTCATTGAATTATCTTTAGACACTATATGATACATGTAAATATTGAATCATGTGGCCTGCAAACCAATTCATCCTATTTGCAATGGCCCTTTTCCAATTAGGTTGCCCGCGCATGTACGATAGGGTTCATCCAATTCCCTCTGTAAATAATTTGTTGGCAGTCCTCACCGTGTAATGTTAGAACTTTAGGCTACACTGACTTTTAAAGAGTATTGTTAGAACAATAGAGAAACAGAAGGAATACTTGTGAAAATTCTGATAACTCTAAGAATTTCTGGTTCTTTTTACTGGCCTTAATCTTCACACATTAGAACCATTCAGATGGAAATTAATTTTTGTCCTTTTTACTGGTTTAAAGGTTCTGTAATAGCACAGGCTCAGGTTTGATCTCAGTTTGGTGATACGGGACCTAGAGTTTGAACTCGGCTGCAGCACATCAGGTGAAACAGCACATCAGTCCACCTGAACACACCACAGGGCTCAGCTTTTGGTTCTGGTGGTTATATTATGTTTCTAAAAGTATTCTGTTTTATTGGTTTCTGAAATGTGGGGGTGCTACTCTCTCCAGAAATAGGAAATAACGTACTTGACTTTTGAGAATACGTCACAAATACGAACCAATGAAATTAAAACACTTCTTATCATGGAATTTGATATAACTTAACGGAATATAAAATAAAAAATACATTTATGAAGACAATAGCATCATATTGAACCTGCCACTCTTCCAATGAACAGCTGCATACCCACCCCCCTAAAAAAGGGAAAAATGATGCCAACATTTGTTTGATAGGAATGTAATCTGTGTAGGCTACTGCAATCAAGTCCTATAAATCTTTAAGTCGTATATCTCTCGAAAGAAAATACTCAGTTGTCTCTCAATATAAGTTATTTTTATACCAATTTCATTTTGATGAAAATTAATGAGCTTCTAAATCACCTTTAAAGAAATAGAAAATGTCGAGTCGACTTTGTACTTGTAATTTTGCACTGGTATTTAAATAATAGTCCTTCTCCTTATTGAGCGACACCAGAAATTCGTGCTTGTTCTCGTCTGGGCGCTTCTGTTGGGCGCTTCTGTGTTGGGCGCTGGGCGCTTCTGGGCGTGCTTGATCATCTTCGTGCTTCTGCTCTTGTTAGAACTTAAATTAGTATCGAAATCAACTTATATTGGTCAAAGCTTCATACGTATAAGCTGTATAAAAAGGGGACGGTTTGCACAAAAAGTTTGCTATCGCAAAGCCTCGAGATAAAAAAAAACTTACTTTAAATTAAGAAAAAAAAAAAAAAAAAAAAAAACACATCTGAAAAATGAGACTTTTCAAATAATGTTTTTGGTTAAAAGTATGATTATATAGCATCAAAAACTTAATCTGATTAAATCCAAGAAACAAAGGGAAGAAAACCCGAAAAGTATTCTGATTTATTTTGACTTTGATACACCGCTCTGTTTTGCGAAAAAATGTCCACATTTCGTTTGGGCCTTTGCTATAATACTTTTAGAATTGGCCTTTTTTAGTGCGATGCTGAAATTGTGCTATGTAGCATTTAGTATTTAAATTTTTTAACTTTGAATGTCAATTCTTGTTTTCAAGGAGCCAAATTGTGTGAATTTTCAAAGTTAAGCAAAGCCAATGCAGTGTTTTGATATTAAAACCTCAAAAATATAACAATGGATAGCGTCAGTAGTAAGAGCATATAAGATTTCACGAACACATGCACTTTCACAAGCCTGAGGCATGGATATGTGTGTGTATTTTCAAGTAATTGGGTTACCAGGGGCATTTACCTATTACTATGAACTCTACTTGCCCGACCAAAGAGCATATAAGATTTCACGAACACATGCACTTTCACAAGCCTGAGGCGTTGATATGTGTGTGTATTTTCAAGTAATTGGGTTACCAGGGCCATTTACCTATTACTATGAACTCTACTTGCCCTACCAAAGAGCATATAAGATTTCACGAACACATGCATTTTCACAAGCATTATGACATTCATTTTTTGTGTTTCAGTCGATTAGAGAAAGCTTGGTGGTTAATCCAATATAATAACTTGATTGGTTGGTTTTTTAAAAAACTTGCCAAGCTATAATGTACTCAATTAAAAAACCCGATATAATGTCCGTACACTGCATCCCAATTTTCATTATGTTTTAAGACATTGTTTATAGTACATCATATATATTATTAACTTTTGAAGACAATGGATTTGTCAATTTTCAATGTGAGCTAACTTTTCATTCTTTTATTTCCCCAAAAATAAAAAATTAAAGAAAAACTTTTTACTAGTAAATTCAAATTTCAGGGGGACTTAGCCCCCCCCCCCCTCCCCTCCAACAATACAGAATCTTAAGAATATGACGACTATATTCGATAGAAACGTCAAAGCACGCTTTTTTATATTATGTAAATAAAATCTCTCCTCCATAGGTATGTTTACAAGTTTTAATTGTTTTGAAAAACAGTTTTTTATCATTCAGAAACAAGCTTTTCCCTAACATGCTGTGTTTTTATGCTTTGAAAGAAAAGCTTGCGTGTTTCAAAGAGTGTGAGAGTTTTGGGGGGTTAAATTTCACAGGCTCTTGCTATAAACGGGGTTTTTCTAATTCCGATGTCACGGTGGATGACTTTGGTAAAAAATTAGCGTGGGAGGGGGGCCTACTTGCCCTCAATTTGTTTTTTGGTTACTTAAAAAGGACATTAGAACTTTTAATTTCTGTTAGAATAAGCTTCCAGATAGGAGCTTTTAACCTCTATAGTAGGGTTCTCTGATGATGTGATTTTCATTAAAGTTCTATGAGTTTTAGAGGGTGTTTCCCCCTTTTTCGAAAACAAGGCAAACTTTTCTCAGGCGCGTAACTTTTGAGCGGTATAGCTAAACTTGATGAAACTGATATATTTAAAATCATAATGATTCGCTCTTTACGCTAAAGTTTTTTATTTTTTTTAAAAATAAAGTTGTGAGACAAAGTCAAACTTTAGCGTAAAGAGCGAGGCAGTGAGGAGGGGGGCACCCCCTTTCATATAGGGAATAATTTCTGTTCGTTTTAATGTCGCTCCTTACTTTCAGTTTAAAAAACTTGTTTTTTTTTATTTAATTTCTGATCGTTTTTTAGTTAATGCAGCTTTTATTTGCATAATAATTTTAATTTTCTTTTGCTAGATGGATGTCTTTACAAATTGACTTACGTAAGTAACTTCTATATCCGTGGATTTTTCTTCTGGCAAAAATACAAAGTTGCAGATTCTTGCAGATATGAGCTTGAAAGATATCTAATACAGTTTTCGGATGGTCTGAATTTGACGGTGTGATTTTCATTAAAATGCATTCACTTGTAGGGGGTGTTTCCCCCCCTCTTAAAAAAAAAAAACGGGTAAATTTTTTTCAGGCTCGTAGCCTTTGATGAGTAATACTAAACTTAATAAAAATTATATATTTAGAATAAGCATGAAAAACACATTCTTTTGATACATTTATTAACATCAAAATTCCGTTTTTAAAAGTTTGGATTACTATTGAGCCGTGTCGCTTGTTTTTTATTGTTTTTTTTCTATTACGTATATGTTATTACGTATATTTGGGGGAGGGTTACACCCTTATTAAAAACCACACACTTTAGGTTAAAAGTCTAAAAAAAAATTTGATTCACAACCCCCCTGAATCACAAAGGTCATTTTTAATTAGAATAGATAGCTCTTTTGAAAGCACTAAAAAAAAATTGTAGCGTAAAGAACGAGGTATTGACTTGGGAGAGAACCCCCTCACATACATTATAATGTCTGTTCGTTTTTATTTAGCAGTAGTAAATTAATAATATGATCACACTAATGATAAATCAAATAGATGAGTAGGAGTGCAGAATTTGACAGATTAACCATTAATCCGTCAAAATGGTAAAAGGGGATTTGTTTTTTTTCATGATATATTTTGCCTTTTTTTTCAATTAATATGATACGTACACTAACAATCCTTTTGAAAATAAACCAAGATGGAGCGATGCTGCAATAATGCAACCTTCTAGGCTAAAAATTATAAAATATTCTATTAGAATTACACACGATCTGGACCAGACAGCAACCACCCAACTTATAGTGCAGAATCATCTAACCTCAGTGTTAGCTCCACACAAGCTTGAATGGAGTTGTAAAGATAATGGACTACTTCTCATAATGCCTCTGCCCAGCCTACTCAAGATCGTGAGCTTGAACTCCTTCATGTTTTACCAAGGAGTTTAGATGTGAAAGCACAGTCAGAATTTGTAAGTATTTACATAATTTTTTCTTCTCCTATTTTCAAAAATAAGGTAAATTTTCTCAGGCACCTTGCTTTTGATGAGTAAAACTTAAATTTGTTTCTAAACTATTCTATAATAATTCTATTTCATTTTATTTCATTAACCAAATGAGCAGTATATAATGGAATGCTTATAACACTGAAATAGTTTATCATACATTTCTAAAACACCTTACCTTGTAACTTCTCTCCTAACCTAGGCGTTTTTCTAATGCAATAATCCAATATTCCTTTAGACAAACTAACTATATGAAAACATACAATTCGCTATTTCACAGTTGACAACCATTCTTAAACTGCTATATATTTTGCGGTAAGCTTTTGCGCACATCCGGTGCTTATCAAATCTCCCATCGGTGCACCTGAATTTTATTCCGATTGACAGGTATAATTTGAATTTTAAGGGGGATTCTTGTAACAGGACGTGTATTTTCGATAAGATATATTAACACATAGGAAGAAGGTTTTTAATAATCTCCAATTATGTCTTTAAAGCATTGTCAAGAAATATTATTTGGTGTAAACCTATTTCATTGAAACATTTAGTGATATTTTAAAGCGTTTTTTTGAGAATGAATTTGAGGCTGTTCTATTTGAACAGTGTTATGAAGTCCAATATCCCAACTCGAAAGGGTATCGATCCTCCTACCTCGATGGACGCCCCCGGCTCCCAAGGATACTCCCAGGGGGGAGCTCTAAAAAGGACCACCCAGCATTTTAATTGCACTTTATTTGTTGATATGGATTGAGAAAAAAAAAGTTCTTCTCTCTTACGATCATTTATTTAGCCCAGTTCAACTACATCCACAACTTCAAACAAAGCCGTTGCCAAACGACATAGAAAAATTCGGATTGTTGAGAGAGTTATACCACCAACCGCTGACGTATGGGACTCGTGTCCATTAAACGAAGCTGAGGAGCAAGTGTTCATACAGCATACCGCGTCAGTTGAACGATGGTCAAAATTCATTGAGAGTTATATTGAAGAGGGTCAAGCAGTAGAATTGGACCCATATTTTGCATTTTTATTCTAAAAAATTTTGGAATAAAACCACCAGTTTTTTTTTATCATTCTCTTGTTCTAACTTACCCTTCTAAGAATAAGACTACATTTTCCTGACTAAAACAATATATATATTCTTTTAACATGTTCAGTTATCATAATGAAAGACATATGGCAATGTAACTTTCTTTTTCTTCTTCTTCTTTTAATTGTTCAGGTGGTGAGACAATGACTATGAGAAAATGACATAGTATATTAACTTTATAAAAATAATGGGTATTTTACATAAGACATAAATTTTTTTTTTCTACAGATTAATGATGTATCAACAGCAACAAAACTATTGGCTGATGAAGCAAGTGTATTTACAGGACTAATTTTGTCACCACTAACGGAGTTCAGCGATCAAGCTACACTAGTTCTAGAGGATATGGAGTGGCATAGGGGTATCCTTAATGATGTTTTCGGGGAAATGGCTAGCCTAGAGGACTTAAGCTGTGATATTGACATGCTTGAGGATCCGGAGTGGACAGATAGTTTTATGAGTCAACATTTAGGTGATGTTACTAGTGCATCTGAACCAGGTCCTCATAACGAAATTCCATCACAGGACATTACAGGCTGGCTCGACCAATTATCCCCAAAGACCTTGGAATATGTACTAGCGGACCTCATGCCACATCCAAGCAATGTGATTGAACAGACTGGGAGTGGTGATGGTGTTATTGACAATTCCCCGTCACCCGCCACCATTCCACTTAATGTTATAGATAGTATTAGTAATACAACAGCAACAGTATCCCCTCTTCCGGATTTTTTTTTCTGTCCAACTCTGCCTTGCACCACACGTTGGTCTACAGCGCCAAATTCGGTGACCACTTCAACTCTTTAGTGTCGGGGGATATAATAACAGATCCCCTGGCCATTACACATGCATATAATGATAAGATTCGAGCCATTCTTGAACAAAAAATGGGGGTGTGGGGAGTGGGGGTCAGTTTAAAAGCATCAATAGCACTAAAAATATTTTTTTTAAATGAAAATGCGGGTGAGATGTATTCGGAATACGTGCACACAGAGATGTTGGCAATGCACCTGCATTTATCAAATTATTGGGAGGTTTTTCTAAATTGGGCTAATAGTATTCAAAGTAAGTGCTAAAATTATAACAATGGGGGTAGTGGATTTGTGGCTTTGTTTATTGAAAGTTTAAATGTTAATATATGTAGGTTTAAAAAGGATTTTATTGTAAGAGGTGGGCATGGGGAGAGGGCTTTAGTTTTAAAATATCATTTAGATTTAGAGGGGTGTAAATGGCAGTTAATGGTAGGGAGGGTTCAAAGTTCTACAAAGTAAATTTTAATTGTTTAAATGGTCAATTTCCCGTGACACTAAAAGGAATAGATATTTTTGAGCGGGTTAATGTACATTTAAAGATTGGTGTCATAGTGTTACAGTATGAACCAGAATTTGAAAAGGGTCAGCATTCCGGTAAGATGGGTGTCTTATTTCCAGTGCGGGCTCCTTCAATTGAATGAATAAAATATTGGGTTTGGCTTTTATACACCCCACCCACGAACTCCAATTTAATTGGTCATTTCAATCCAATTACAGAGATTAGTAGGGTGTTTGAGGAGGGTAAGAGGGGGGCTGCATGTTATTACTGTCCAACATGTCTCTCATGGTTTCGCTCTGATTTAAAGTTAAAGCATCACATGAAACACTGTAAACAACATGGATACCAGGCTGTGGAGACGGTAAGCGGAGATAGAGTGATCTTACGTTTTAAAAATTTTCAAAACACGCTCCTACAGAGCAATAAGATCGCTTTGGACTGCGAGGCTAAGCTGACAGACGTGTGCGATCCGTCAAATTCAAATCGTGTTAAAATATATGAAGCCATAGGGGTCTCTTGCGCTCAGATACAACGAGATTCCAATAATACCATGGAAGTGCTGGATGTAGTTGAGATGTTGAGTGACGGCGAAGAATTCAAACGCTTGGCATTGGTAAGATTAGTCAAAACGGCAAACGGTATGCTTTCGTACCTGCGTTATACAAACTATCCTACGCTCCTATCACCAGATGACATAGTGGCCATTAAAAATAATAAAATGTGTTGGGTTTGCAAGGGAAAATTTGATGATGGTGTTGGGAATGGGGGGAGGAGGAACGTGATCGACCGTGATCATTTGTGGCAGGAAATTACATCAGGAGTAAGAAACTTTAGGGGGGTAGCACATCAGTCATGTAATTTAAAAGTTAGACAAAAATATTTCGTACTTGTTTTAATACACAATTCCAATTATGACTTAAAGTTTGTTCTACCGGCGTTGGCCCGCATTGCCAATGGAGGAGTTGTAGATGACGCATGGATAGATGGTTCTTTTCCATATAATATCATACCCAAATCATCGGAGAAGCTACTGCCGCTAGAATTCATGTGGAAAACAGTTGACAAGGGTAACACGTGCCTGAATAAAATCAGTTTTTTAGACTCTTTCAGCTTCTTCCCCAAATCTCTAAGTCAATTGATTCAGGTGCAGAAAAGTGATAATTTTGATAGCTCCCCCCTCCTCAAACAGCGCGTCCTAGATGATGAAATGTATGATTTATTAATATGTAAGGGCATATAGCAATATGATTATTACATCTCTGGCTCTATTAAAGATAAGGTTTCATTACCAACAATAGAAGACTTTTAAATGTATATAACTTTGATTGAGTGCGCCACTAGCGAAAATTAATTTGCTAAGATGGCTTTTGTAAAGGGTAGGTGAAAAAGATGGTTGGATTACTGTAAGATATACTTAGACAGTGACTTGCTCACTCTTCTGGACATTGTTTGCAAAAATACAGATAAAATCTATGGTGAATTTGGGCTGGAGTTAGGTTGTTAATTTTTTCCCTCGCAATTGGTTTATGTAATTAATACTTAAAATCCGAAGATAATAAATTATTTTGATCACCGATTTGTTCAAGAATCTGTTTGAAGAGATATCATCGAGGAGGGCGTATGTTTTCCACGGGAATCGTATCATCAAAACTGATCCGAGTGGACAGCACACCAATGAAAATTCGGACGCAGTTTTTTTGGATATGAATTCCCTTTACCCATCGGCAATGTCTCACTACTGTTTGCCCTGTGGCAATTATAAATGGCTTGACAACCTCTGTGCTTCGAATTTCCCCGACATTGCCAGTGTTGAGGAGAATGGGGCACAGGGATGGTTTTTTGAAATTGACGGTTAAATACCCATGGAAATCCATGACTCGGTAAAAGACTTTGTTTTTCCGTGCATAAATAGACCGGTGGGTAGGGACTCTCTAAGCCCCTACAATTTATCTTTAGTAGAGGACGGGAGTATGCACTGGGTACCTTCAAAACAAAAACTAATTGCCGATCTCAACCCGAAACAGAATATCGTTGTTCATCACGTGCTATTGAAATGGATGGTGTCCAATGGTTTCAAGGTCACAAAGATTCATAGAGCCCTCCAATTTGATCAAAGTCTTACATGAAAACGTTTATTGACACCTTTGTCAGTAAGCGTTCACAAGCGAAAACGAAGGTTGAAAAAAAGTCTATAAACTCATTTTGAACTCAGCTTTCGGTAAAAATTGTGAGAGCGTACGACAAAGAAGTCGATGTTACATTGTAACCAACCCCAAAGATTGCACTTTAATAATTGAGGATCCAAACTTCACATCGTTCACAATCATCGACTCTAATCTGGTGATCCTACATCGCAAGAAAAGAAATATTTTATTAAACAAAAATATTGCAGGCGGAAGTGCAATAACTGAAATATCCAAGAAACTCATGTTGTCATTTCATTATAATGTATGCAAGGTACAGTGGCCGATTGAGGGACAAGTTCAAGTGTATTACGGGGACACTGATTCACTCCTGTTAAAAGTCAAAACCGAAAATCTATTGAATGATTTGGAAAAGGGCAAGTACATTAGCTCACGAATGGACTACACTAACTTGGACGAATCCCTCTATCCAGAGCTAGTGAGAGGTCAGACCCGAAATAAATATTTAAAACTAAAATCTGAAATGGGTTGCGATTTAATATTCAGTGGTGTTTTTCCTGGACCGAAGGTATATTGTGTGGAAACGCACGGCAAGGATGTCAAACAGGTTCGTAAGGGGCTACCTACACACTTTGTAAAAAATAATTTCGATATGAGTGTGTATAGAAACTGTGTGGAACTTAGTCTAGTGCCAAGGGCAAAAGTCATGGCGATTCGCTCTTTACAATTTAAAAACTACACAGTTAGAGTTGAGAAAAACGCCATGTCTGCCATATCGGACAAATTCTTTGTACTTGTGGATGGTGTTAAGGTACTACCACACGGTCATTATTTAATTTCAGCCCGAGCTGAATGTATAGAGTGAATAAAACAACTCGGTCTATAAAAATTAGCTTAAATTCACAAAAAAAAGTCTAAATCGGGTGGGAGGGTTTTTTGGGCAATTAGGTGTTTTTTTTTTATTCTTTTTTTTTCTCACAAACAATCAATTTTCAATGTGTGTGTGTGTGCAAGGCAGATCAATTTCCAGTATTTAATGCCAGCCCCGGCCGCGGCCCCCCCCCGGGGCCCCCCGGCGCCCGGCGCTTCCCGGCCCCGGCCGCCGCAGTGCCCCCCCCCGGGGGGAGGGGGGACCCCAAACTTTAAAAAGTTGTAAGTAAAAGTGTATGATATTATTTCACAAGTGTTTGTGCATATTAGTCAAATAGTTGTTTTATTTTTTTATAAATAAATAAACAGAAAAAAAGGTGTATTTATTTAAGTGTTTTTTTTCTAGTGCTTATGTGAATGTTGTATTTTTTTATTATAAATAAATTAAAAAAAAAAGTGTTATTTTTTATTCATGTTTAATGTGCCTTTTTCATTGTAGTACTTTTTAAAAGTATTGTCACTTCTTTATGTTTAATAAAAGAAAATATTATTCTTTATTCTTATTCTTTTTCTTCTCATTATTATTCTTGAATGGAGTAGTAATAGGGAAATTATTTAGTCAGTAGACAGTCATAGTCTACAGTTAGTTGTCTAGGTGAACTGTTGAAGGGAACATGTATCAATCTAAAACACCATTCAGATCGTTTCTTTGTGGTCCATCAGTGTCGGTCAAAACAACGCTCTTAACTAAAATAATTAAAAATTTCAATAAAGTGTTTTTGTTAAAGCCAAAAAAATCTACTATTGTTAAAGTATTTGGCATGAGTCATATGTTAAAATAAAAGCAATTGCTGCCACCATGGGGTTGGTGCAGATACAATTCATACAGGGACTTGATGTTTTCAGCATTATCGAACCAAACTCTTGGCTGATCATTGACGATCAGGTGGAATCTATATTGAACAAAGGTCCCAGCCAACGCTAAAATTGTTCACCGTTCGCTCTCATCATTAACAGATTTCCGTTACTCTGGTTCTACACAATCTCTTTTATCAGAGCAAATGTATGCGAACACTTGCATTGAACTGCACCTACTATAATATCTACAGAGTTGTTCGTGATTCTAGCTCGCTAAAAACTCTCAATAAACAAATCTATCCAGGAGCCCCCAAATTTCTGCTCTCAGCATACAATCAGACAACTAATAAACCCTACGGCTACCTCCTATTGGATCTTAATCAAAATACACCCGAGGATCTGCGTGTAGTCACAGATATTTTCGACAATGAAATTACAGTATATCTCCCCGTGAACACTAAAAAGACCTATTAGTTGCTATCATGACACTGAAGAAACTACATGAAAATAGACATTTGTTTTCAGTTCTAAGCACTTCAAAACCTCCACTTAGGAAAGCAATACTCAAGCACGGTATTGACAATGATTTCATTAATCTATGTCTTAATCAATATCTTAACTTTGTTTAAATCAATATCTTAACTTTGTTTAAATTTGATCGAGGGTAATGTTCAACTCCCAGAAGTAGTTAAGCAGCAGTCAAATTAACATTGTTCCATTGTGCGTACATTGGACTATAAAAAGAAAGGAAAGAATTCCAAAAATAAACGACTTATTCAGGCAGGCAGTAGCTTTTTCACAATTTTACTGCCGATAATTGTAGGACCTGTAAACAGTTTTCTCTAGAAAAAGATAGCGATAATGGCAAAACCTTATAAATTGACTCGAATAGAACTCGCTCTCTCACCCGTCGAACACTTTTAGAACAATCTGAGTAAATTCCTTGACAATGAGAATATTGAGGATGATAAAAAACTGCTTTTACTTCAAGATGCACTTCGCCGAGTGGACAAACACAAGTCCTATCGGTCGAAGCCCACTGCCGCTGGTGGTGGTGATCCCAAAATAGAATCATCTCCTCAAGAGTCTGCTGCTGCTGCTTAAAAAAAATTAAATACGGAGTATTGGGTTTCTATTGTTACTAATATTAGAAATAATATCCCCAAATCTGTTGTTGAAAAAAGAACACGACTCCTAACCTATCTCATGGAAAGTGATCATATATAAATTGAGAGCAATGGGACAGGGATTATAATTCAGAGCAAGAGCTATAATCTACTTGATTTAATTTATGACATGGTTACAAATCGTAAAGGACTATTATCATTTGACGCTCATCTATACAACTTTCTAAATATATTAAATTTCTCCAAAAGTCTTATTAGCAATAGAAAAATTCTAAAAAAAATAAATGAACATGCATCATCATCATCATCATCAACAACATTGAAACCATTAAAATATGAACTTGAAGAAGAAGATTTTAAATCAATTTTGGAAAATACTAGCAAACCGCTGATAGCTAGACAAAAGCAAAAACGTATCAAGTCAACGTCATCATCACCACCACCACCAACAGCTAGTATACAAAAGGGTAGAGAACGTTACACAACTTGTTTAAGTTTAAAATGCTTGAAGTTCTGAAAGATGTTTATAAAAATATTGGTGAGGCGGGGAGTTTAAGTTCCCCCACCACTCTTTCCAAAGTCACTGATGTTCGCACTAAAAATTTACAAGACTATCTACAAAATGAATCTAGTTACACTCTGCATAGAAATCATAGACTTCGTGCCAATCACTATCGAAAAACTAAAGCCTTTTACCCATTGCATATAATGCAAGCAGATCTCCTGACTCTAGATGAGCTTCAAAGACGTCACAATACACCTTAAAAGTACATTCTACTTGCAATTAGTGTTTTTAGTCGCTATGCATATGCAATTCCATTGCGATCAAAGAGAGGTGTTGAAGTTGCTCAGGCCATTGAAAGTATTCTCGACCAGGATTCATATAAAAAAATTCAAACGGATCGCGGTAGCGAATTTGTTAATCCCCATGTTGCAAAAGTACTAGAGAAATATAGTACACTGCTCTATCATAGTCACAGTCCTATAAAGGCTGCAATGGCCGAACGATTGATAAGAACTATTCGACTTTTAATTTCAAGGTATTGTACATTGAAAAATACATCGGCTTTTATTCATGATCTTGATAAAATCATGTTGATTTATAATCAACGACCTCATCGATCGTTGTCCAACTCTACACCAACGGAAGTTCATCATTCTGATCATGATACAATTGACACCTTTCTTAAACAATATTCCAATGAATCGTCTGTTGTCAAGAAGAAGAAAAATAAATTCAATGTTGGTGATACCGTTCGAATTAATAGAACAACTAATGTTTTTGAAAAGGAGAATTACTTGTGGTCCACCGAACTTTTTAAAGTGGCAAAAATCCTAGACACTCAACCCATAACTTATTGCCTGCGTGATACCAAAGATGAAGAGATTCTCGGCGGGTTTTATGACTATGAACTACAAAAAGTTAAAAATGCTAGTGAAATCTATCAAATTGAAAAGATATTAAAGACACGTACTCGCAGGGGTAAGAAACAGTTACTTGTTCGGTGGCTAGGATACAATTCTGATTTTGATTCTTGGATCGGTGTTGAAGATATTGACAATGCCCCGTGATTTCTATGTAACATTCATGTCCAACGTTTCCGATCCTCTCTACAATGACTTGAATACGACAAGTGATTTTTGGACAAAACTCTCCCCTGCCATCAAATTTGACGGTGTATATGAGATGGCTCTTGCCGACTGTATTCTCAAAAATACCTATGACATCCTGAGAAAGGATCGTAAATATGATATAAAAATTAGACCCTATAATTGGCCACCACCACCACCACCACCACCTTCAGGTGATCAAGAACAAATTCGAAAAACCAATTGGATGGATTATCCATATGTTGAATTACCCTACGAGGAACTCACCTGTATGAATTGTTCATGTCGTTTTATTAATAAAAGAATTTCCGCTCGTAAAAAAGGAACTTTTCATTTCAACTATTAAAAGGAGGAGGGAAAGATCTACATTAATTTTCATATTCCCAGCGAAACGGTTATTCTCAATGACAACCTAAGGGATGTTTTTGGCTTTAAGCTCAATTTAATCAACAGTAAAAGTGACTAAAACACTAATTTCAATATTGCTGACTACCCGCCTGCCTTGGCCACGGACCCTTTTACATTTCTCTATACTTCATTTGTGGAAACATCGAGAGTAGGTAATTTAAATGTTCCCTTCCTACGAGTTCTTGAATAAAAAACAAAGCAAGAGCATATTCATCATTAAAATATAAATCATCTTCAGTATAGCCCCTTAAACACTTCGTATCTGGAACTCTGCAAGTTAACACTAAGAACTTAATTAGGTGATTCTCTAGCAATTTCAAAAGGCTCAGCAGTGATTACATGTCATTTTTAACCCATTGTCAACGACAGCACAATCACCTAAAATGAACAATAAGAGAATTCCATTTGTCTGTCCCGATATCGAGTGCTATGTTGGTGCGTTGAGTCCACGTCAAATAGGCAATGGATTGGACTACTACAAGGGTCTTACTACAATGTCTGGCTATGGTCTTGGTAGCTGGTTTGCTAGGCTTTTTCGTTCTGCACTACCCCTTGCCAGAAAATATCTTGTAGCTGCTGCATCAAATTTTGCTGCCTCCACACTACAGGACTGGGGGTCGGGCAAAAATTTCAAGGAGAGTGTTAAGGAAAATATTGGATCTTCAGCAAGAGCCGTTGGTGAGCAACTAAAATCTCGACAAAATGGGGAGGGATTGAAAAGGATGCGTTCACGTCAATCACTCATCAGTCTCCACCCAGGCAGGAAGCAAAGGACATCAACAAGCACTTTGAGAAATAAAACAAGGAAGGCCAATTAGCAGAAGAAGAAGAAGAAAAAGAAAAAGATTGTTAGATCAAAGAAGGATTTCTTCTCTTAAGATGACTTATCTCCCCCAAAAGGAATCATATCCATCAACAAGTTCCTCATTGAATCTATTCAATGCTGAAAATGTTGATGTCAGTGTTAAATGTGACTACTATTAACAATTTCACCCCCAACAACCCCTCTCGGAAAATATACACTTTCAAATATTTTCCAATGAAGACTATTTCATTGATTTGTCATCAACATTTATTGATTTAAATGTTATGGTGAAGAAAAAGTCAGATAATAAAACTCCAAATGCCGGCGATGGTCTCTCCTACGAGAACTGTATTCTACACAACCTATTCAAACAAATTAATGTATTTATTAATGGAACATTGGTGAGCACTAGCAATAATTTATCAAACTATGCAAGCTACATACAATTTATGATGATGACGCCAAAGGCATACAAGGAGTTGAGAGGACAATCAATTGGGCTATGAATATCGATCAGGCGGTGATACAGACGGTGAGTTGACTACTGCAGTGACCCAAGAGTATCATCTGGTTGGAAAATTAAATCATGAGATATTCAATATATCCCAATGGCTACCCCCCAATGTCAAGATTGACATAAAGTTACAGATGGCCCCATCGAATTTCATTTTGAGAAAAACACTTCCTGCAGCACCCGATGCAAATGTCATTACATTATCACATCGGCAATTCTCCACGTCCGAAAACAACAAGTTATGAGCTCTGTTGCATTGGCAGCAGAAAAGCTGAGAGCAAATGGTAACAACATTAAACTTCTTGTTCCTCATACGATCACCAATCAACGTCACATTGCCACCGGCTCTCGTAGCTATAGCGATTCATCATTTATCAATGGAGAAATCCCATCAAAATTGGCTTTGGCCTTTGTGAAGAGTGGTAGTGCCGTTGGATCCTGGACTGAATCCCCCCACGATTTTAATTTTTTCGGTCTATCTAGTCTTGTGTGCAAAGTGAATGGTATTCCACTGTACACTCTATCATTTGACAACAAATCCTATAGAACTCTGTACGAGTTGACCATGCAATCCCTAGATCATGATTCTCAACTATTTGAAAATGGAATAACCGATTCAATGTTTTCAAAAAATCATGGGGTTATAGTTTTGGACTTGTCTGGTACACAGGATATGAGCATTGTACGAACAGGGAATGTACGTTTAGAGTGTACATTTGCCAATGCTTTGACTGAGAGTATCACGCTAATATCACTAAGTCATTTTGAAACCTATTGCGAAATCACACCCCACGGCAGTGCTCTACTAGACCTAGCACCATGAACACAAACCAAATAATCAACGTATTTAGTATGAATCCATATACGTACCAGTACAAGTCCTATTGCATACCTTCGGACTTCATTGAAAAAATTCCAAGTGTTAACAATACCCTAATCATTTTTAATAGCAGTCCATCGACTTTGAAGACCGGTCATTGGCTATGCATCTTTCAGACAGCAAAGAATATTGAATTTTTTTACCCTCTTGGCCTATCATATAAGTTCTACACTCCATACATCAGCAACTTTATTAAAAGCAGGGGGAAAACCATTATTCAAAATCAACGAAGAGTACAGGATTTAACGACTATGACATGGGGCTTTCATGTACTACTCTTTTTCATATTCAGATGTTGTGGCTACACCTACAAGCAGTTTCTCAACATCTACGTTGACTTACCTCAATTGAACGACTTTCTTGTGGAAAATATGCTTACAAGTGTATTTAATATTGATTTTAGTGCCCTAAGAATAAAATGTTCTAAAGATGTATGTGAAATTGTTTATTATTAAAAAATTTATATACATGATAAAACGACTTTTCTACTCTTTAGATTTCATCCACTACTAGGTATTTGTCGACAACAACTAGTGCAGGTAGATTATCTGAATTCACAGTGTACTGATCCTGATGTACTGCGATGTCAGGGTCACATTTTCTACAGTAGAGTGTGACTTCACTCTTGTCATATCTGTTTGTACAGTCAATGATACTATTCTCATTTATTCTATAGAATTCACATGTTTCAATTTGCTTATTAGAATCAATTTCACAAACATGGTCCTAAAGTGTCGAATCACTTTCCGTCACATCCAAATAAAAATCAGTGGGCTTATAATCATAACACCCATTGTATTCAAACCGATGACATAGAAACAATATTCTTTTCTTGTTCCAACAGGTGAATCACTGACCTGGGTTCTCCTCCCAGAACAATCTAAAACCACGACGATACCAATCTCGCAGCAATAAACTAAAATCACTGTCAGGATTCTTTCTAATCATACCGGGATATGTACTCTCCCACTGATTACATTTATCATAGTGACAATTAGAGCATAGATGTCCTCTAGGATGAGAGTCACACACCTCTTCAAGACAGGAATTACAACCTATAATTTGTACAGCATATCCTCTATGCAATTTACACGGGTTGCATAATCTACACTTTTCATCATACTCCTCAATCATTGTGAAATTCTCACATGATGATGACCAGCTGCCCAGTGAGTACATACATAACGGACATGTATGGAACATTTTGTTATGTGTTGACACTCTCACTACCACAATGAAACTGAGCTAGCAACAAAAAAAATTGTCTGAGATAGAGAGATAGAGAGGAGTAAATCATCCTTGAGCACCATGTTTCTCATGAAAAAAGTCCTAAATTTCAAAACTAATGTTTAAAAGCATATCCACAATATCATTTTGCCGTGTCGTGATCAATATATCAATAAATTGTGTAAATGCATTTGGACCACGATGTAGAAGCTTCATACAATAGTCTAATGATGGAGAATCAGTTTTCATTATATCAACAAGCATTCCCCGAGAAAATATCTTCCTTTGAATAGACAATAGAAAATCATAATCCTTTGAATAGAAAATCATCATCTAGAATCAAACGTTTTTCCATAAGAACTAGATTCCTCATGATTCGCTCTTTCTCGAACCTATCCATTTTTTGGAGTCCTAACTCTCTCACAACCATCTTCAGATTAATCAGAGTTTCTTGTTGTACTATAAAAAATATAAGCTAGTCTACTATAGAAAGAAAAAATACCATTGATTTAGAAACATTTTTATTGAACATAATTACAATAATAATAATATTCACTGATGCATTTTGTTCTCATCAATATATTTCGATAGGACATCTAATGCTGACCGAAGTTTATTTTTATGGAGAATATTCACTTTTCCAGCAAAGCATAGTTGCTCCTCCTGCTTAAACTTGCTTAATGATATCACGTATCTCGCATACATAATGTCCCATTCAAGACATAGTCTACAGCCAGCGGTTATTTCTACAGCTACATTGGGTACCCGTATATCGTTGCTGCTGCTGCTGTCGGTTCCATCATTAATCTCCAATAGTGTAAATGCACCACTCATTTTTTTTCTCCACTAATATCCTCTCAAATAAACTATTCTCTCTCTGAATTCAATTCTCTTACTAATATGAACTACAATGAAAATTACTCCTTATATCCAAATCCAACTACTAATCAAGTTAGTGTGACCGCCAGCTCTCTGTTTGACCTCCAAAAAAAAAATGCGTGTTAGCTCATAAAAAACCCGTCTGCTAAGCCAATATACCGTTCCTAGTAATAGATGAATGACCCTGGTAACCCAATTACTTGAAAATACACACACATATCTATGCCTCAGGCCTGTGAAAGTGCATGTGTTCGTGAAATCTTATATGCTCTTTGGTAGGGCAAGTGGAGTTCATAGTAATAGGTTAATGGCCCTGGTAACCCAATTACTTGAAAATACACACACATATCAACGCCTCAGGCTTATGAAAGTGCATTTGTTCTTGAAATCTTATATGCTCTTTGGTTGGGCAAGTAGAGTAAATAGTAATAGGTAAATTCCCCTGGTAACCCAATTACTTGAAAATACACACATATCCATGCTTCAGGCTTGTGAAAATGCATATGTTCGTGAAATCTTCTATGCTCTTACTACTAGCGTCAAATTAGTTTCTGAAAGACTCATCTCTGGTGGATCTCCAGACTTTTCTTTGCCTGCTGGTTAGTTTTATTTTAATATATTGGTAAATTGGTGCCAATATAACGTTGCCAATGCACCGGTTACCAAATTTTAAAGACCCTTCCTTTCTCAATCTCATAGCGTACAAAAAAACAGAGTACAAAAAAGTACAAAAAAGAGTAGGCCTACATACTCTCATTTTGGTTATGGTATCATAGAATAATGCAAGTAAGATCTTTTCCATAATTTGACTCCCTTCCCCTCCAGCTCCAGAAGAATTAATTTTAGGGTAGGGCCCCAAAATAACATAAAAAAATTAAAATTTCAAGATATTGCAGTTAAGAGCAAAACAGTCTCATGCTTTAATGAAATATATTTTTTTTTATTTGTATGCATAATTTGTCAAATAAGCGTTTCAGAATGTGTGTACATACTCACGTTTAATTTTTGTAGCCTACGGAAATGTGACAATTCTTAGCAAACAACGAATATATTGGTTTTTAAAAGCTGCAATGCCCTACTTGAGAAGCTTTTTAAAAGTGTCACTCATTCATTTAATGTTAAATTACGTTAAAAAATTAAATACTGAGTTTTATTTCTTTCTCAACGGTGATCGTGCTCAATTTTGAGACAAAAACTAGTTTTCTATTACAGCCAATATTTAGCATATATACCTTACGAACAAAACAAATAACATGAAATTCCAGTATGGCCCTCCTGAATAAGAAATTGGGGACTTAACTAAGTATGGATTTCTACATATTTAAACACATTTCCATCTCATACAAATAAAGGGCTTGACCCCTTATGACGGAAGTCCAGTGTCAGATGTTACTCAGCATAAAGTGACGTCTAACTCCACCATTATCTTCAGTCAACAGGAGCTTCTTGTCAGTCACGCCAAAGTTGTCATGGCCTGCTATGAAGTTGCTTCAAGCCAGCTTTCCGTGGTTTGCTTTAGCCAAACTTACTTATAGCAATTTAACCCAAAAAAAATTTAACCCCTGTTGAGTTATTCTTTCCGAAAAGTTGATCACAAGATTTCATCTACTCCGAAAAATTACGGTCCAAGTTAAAGGTTTCCCAAAGATGTTTAAATAGACTGCAACCTATAATTTTTTTTCTGCTACAACTTTCCTTGCAACAAAATGAAGTCTATTGTGATGAATAAGTCTGTCCCTTATTCAATTCAGCAAATCAGCCTTCGACAAGTCGTCGTGTTGCCAAATCAATTAAAAAAAAAAAAACTTTTTCCACAAAATAAGTTTTTCAAAGAAAAGTAAAGAACTCCATTAAACCAAAAATGAGGAAAAATAAAATCAAATAATCTTTTAAAATCAAAGTATATTATTTATGTAAAATAAAATCAAATAATCTACCAAGCGTGAAACTACCGCAAATCAGCATATATGAATAAATGAAACCCAAAACGAACAGAAATTAAAATAAATAACCGAGTCAAACTCAAAACGAGCAAAAATTAACATGAGTAGGGCTCAAAACCCCTATGCCTTCACAAGGTCAGAACATAATTTGCACTTTACTGAAAAAGTATAAATGTTTTCACTTTGATAACTTTAATAAATCAAGTAATACTAACATTTTGATTAATAAATATCAGTATATGTACATTAAACTGACACTGCACATTCCATTTGTATTTTCTTCAGTAAAACACAAATTATCTCCAGGCCTTGAGAAGGCATAAGTGTTATGAGCCCTACCCATGTTAATTTCTACTTGTTTTGAATTTGACTCGGTTATTTATTGTAATTTCTGTTCGTTGTGGGTTTCATTTATTTGTCGATGCTGATTTGTGGTAGTTGCACCCTTCATAGATTATTTGATTTTATTTTTGCTCATTTTTAGTTTAGTGGAGTTCTTTACTTTTCTTTGAAAAACTTATTTTGTGGAAAAAGTTTTTTTTAATTAATTTCTGTTCATTTTATATTGTCATAGTCTTTTCAGGGAAAAAAATGATAGTTTAAATCTTTTTGTTTTTTTAGACTTTATAGTTTGGTCTTCTATTTGTATGCTGGAGAATATTTTTCAGCCATTTTTAAAAACATATACCCTTTTAAAAATCTGGACACAAATAATAGTGTTTAATTTACTTTCATACCTCATCTAGTTGACCTGAAATAGAAAACTTGATACAATTTGCAAAAAATCTGTTTACTTTCTTTGATAGCTTGGATACACTTACGCTATTTTGATTTGGTTAAATTTTAAGAGCAGAAGTAGGCCCGAAAGTTTGAACATGATACCCTCAGTCGTTCTTGGGATACTGCTGAGATGCCTTATTGGGAATTAGCATTATCACAAAGCAATCTTAAGGCATAGTTTAGTTTTGAAAAATAATGGCAAAATGGGAGGGGGGGGGTGGGAGAGGGATTAGATGCCCTCCAATCACTTTCAACTGTTAAAAAGGGCACTATCTCTTTCTATTTTCAATCGAATGAGCCCTTTTCGAAGTTTCTACTACAACGCTTTCTATAAGAACCTAATATGCTCGCAGGGCATAACTTACAACCCTCGCCCTGAGGACTGGGGAGGGTCATCCTCAAAGACCTAATTCCCAGAACTTTCAACTACGTTGAACAAAATTGCTCTCTCAAAATTTTGATCGGATATGTTTGGGGAAATAGAGAACGTGAGAGGGGGGTTAGTTTTCCTCCAATCACTTTTGACTGTTAAAAAGGGCACAAGCCCTTCTAATTTCCAACCGAATGAGTCCTTTTTAAGTTTCTACAACATCGCTATCTATAAAATCCTTATATGCCACCAGGGCATAACTTAAAACCCTTTCCCTGAGGGCTCTGAGGAGGTTATTATCCTCAAAGACCTAATTTTTAAAACTTTTAACTACGTTGAAAAAAAATGGCTATCTAAAAATTTTGATTGCATGTGCTTGGGGAAAAGTTAGGCGTGAGAGGGGAGAATAAAAACCTTATATGCCCCCAGGGCATAACTTCCAACTCATGGCCTGAGGGCTGTGGGGGGAGTGTCATCCTCAAAGATATAATTTCTGGACCTTTCAACTTCTTTGAACAAAATGGCTATCTCAAAATTTCCATTGGAGATGTCTGGATTGCCTTCTGGATTGGTCTTAGTTGCCTTCCAATCACTTTCGACTATTAAAAAGGGCACTAGCCATTTCAATTTCCTATCAAATGAGCCCTATTTGAAGTTTCTACGACCATGCTTTCTATAAAAACCTTATATGCCCCCAGGGAATAACTTACAACAATTGTCTTGAGGGCTGTGGGGGGGGGGTTGTCATCCTCAAAGACCTAATTTCCAAAACTTTCAACTACGTTGAATAAATTGGCCATCTCGAAATTTTTATTGGATGTCTTTGGGGAAAAGGTGGGCGTGAGAGGAGGGTTAGTTGCCCTCCAATCCCTTTCGGCTTTTAAAAATGGCACTAGCCCTTTGAATTTCCACTCGAATGAGCCCTTTTTCAAGTTTTTACGACAAAGCTTTTTATAAAAACCTTATATGCCCCCAGAACATAACTTACAACCTGTGCTCTGAAGATTATGGGGGAGTGTCCTCCTCAGAACATAATTTCTATCTGAAAATTAACTACGCTGAACAAAATGGCTATCCCAAAATTTTGACTGGATGTTTTTAGGGAAATTGTGGGCGTGGAAGGGGTGTTAGTTGCCTTCCAATCACTTTCGACTATTAAAAAGAGCAATAGCCATTCCAATTTCTAATCGAATGAGCCCTCTTCGAAGTTTCTACGACAACTCCCACGATACGAAGTGCCCTGGTATGGGAAAAGTAATTCGATACGAAGTCCCCCAAAAATGTTTGGGGAAATGGTGGGCGTGAGAGAGGGTTAGATGCCCTTTGAATTTCCAATCGAATGAGCCCTTTTTCAAGTTTTTACGACAACGCTTTCTATAAAAACCTTATATGCCCCCAGGGCATAACTTATAACCCTTGCCCTGAAGACTGTGGGGGGAATGTCCAGCTCAAAGATATAAACTTCGGGCCTTTCAACTGTGTTGAACAAAAAGGCAATCTCAAAATTTTTACTGGATGTTTATGGGGAAATGGTGGGCGTGGAAGGGGTGTTAGTTGCCCTTCAATCGTTTTCGGATATTAAAAAGGGCACTAGCCATTTCAATTTCCAATTGAGTGAGCCCTTTTTGAAGTTTCTACGACAACGCTTTCTATGAAAACTTTATATGCCCCCAGGGCATAACTTACATCCCTCGCCCTGAGAACTGGGGACGGGGGTTGTCATCCTCAAAGACCTAATTTCCAGAACTTTCAACTACGTTGAACAAAATTTATCTCTCAAAATTTTGATCGGATGTGTTTTGGGAAATGGTGAACGTGAGAGGGGGGTTAGTTATCCTCCAATCACTTTCGACTATTAAAAAGGGCACAAGCCCTTCTAATTTCCAATTGAATGAGTCCTTTTTTAAGTTTCTACAACATCACTATCTATAAAATCCTTATATGCCCCCAGGGGATAACTTAAAACCCTTTCCTTGAGGGCTTTGAGGAGGTTATTATCCTCAAAGACCTAATTTCCAAAACTTTTAACTACGTTGAAAAAAATGGCTATATAAAAATTTTGATTGGATGTGTTTGGAGAAAAGGTCGGCATGAGAGGGGGGGGAACAAAAACCTTATTTGTCCCCAGGGCAGAACTTACAACACAGACCCTGAGGGCGGTGGGGGGAGTGTCATCCTCAAAGACCTAATGTCCAAAACTTTCAACTACGTTGAACAAAATTACTCTCTCAAAATTTTGATCGGATGTGTTTGGGGAAATCGTGACCTTGAGAGGGGGGTTAGTTCTCCTCCAATCACTTTCGACTGTTAAAAAGGGCACAAGCACTTCTAATTTCCAATCGAATGAGTCCTTTTTGAAGTTTCTACAACATCGCTATCTATAAAATTCTTATATGCCACCAGGGCATAACTTAAAACCCTTTCCCTGAGGGCTCTGAGGAGGTTATTATCCTCAAAGACCTAATATTTAAAACTTTTAACTACGTTGAAAAAAATGGCTATCTAAAAATTTTGATTGGATGTGCTTGGGGAAAAGGTCGGCGTGAGAGGGGAGAAGAAAAACCTTATATGCCCCAGGGCATAACTTCCAACTCATAGCCTGAGGGCTGTGGGGGGAGTGTCATCCTCAAAGATATAATTTCCGGACCTTTCAACTTCTTTGAATAAAATGGCTATCTCAAAATTTCCATTGGAGATGTCTGGATTGCCTTCTGGATTGGTGTTAGTTGCCTTCCAATCACTTTCGACTATTAAAAAGGGCACTAGCCATTTCAATTTTCTATCAAATGAGCCCTATTTGAAGTTTCTACGGCCATGCTTTCTATAAAAACCTTATATGCCCCCTGGGAATAACTTACAACCCTTATCTTGAGGGCTGTGGGGGGGGGGGGTTGTCATCCTCAAAGACCTAATTTCCAAAACTTTCAACTACGTTGAATAAATTGGCCAGCTCAAAATTTTTATTGGATGTGTTTGGGGAAAAGGTGGGCGTGAGAGAAGGGTTAGTTGCCCTCCAATCACTTTAGACTATTAAAAATGGCCCTAGCCCTTTGAATTTCCAATCGAATGAGCCCTTTTTCAAGTTTTTACGACAACGCTTACTATAGAAACTTTATATGCCCCCAGGGCATAACTTGCAAACCTTGACCTGAAGACTGTGGGGGGAATGTCCAGCTCAAAGATATAAATTTCGGGCCTTTCAACTGTGTTGAACAAAAAGGCAATCTCAAAATTTTTGACTGGATGTTTTTGGGGAAATGGTGGGCGTGGAAGGGGGGTTAGTTGCTCTTCAATCGTTTTCGACTACTAAACAGGGCACTAGCCATTTCAATTCCCAGTCGAATGAGCCCTTTTTGAAGTATCTACGACAACGCTTTCTATGAAAACCTTATATGCTCCTAGGCCATAGCTTACAACCCTTGCCCTGAAAGACTGGGGGGGGGGGTTGTCATCCTCAAAGACCTAATTTCCAGAACTTTCAACTACGTTGAACAAAATTTCTCTCTCAGAATTTTGATCGGATGTGTTTTGGGAAATGGTGAACGTGAGAGGGGGGTTAGTTTTCCTCCAATCACTTTCGACTATTAAAAAGGGCACAAGCCCTTCTAATTTGCAATTGAATGAGTCCTTTTTGAAGTTTCTACAACATCGTTATCTATAAAATCCTTATATGCCCCCAGGGGGTAACTTAAAACCCTTTCCTTGAGGGCTCTGAGGAGGTTATTATCCTCATTGACCAAATTTCTAAAACTTTTAACTACATTGAAAAAAATGGCTATATAAAAATTTTGATTGGATGTGTTTGGGGAAAAGGTCGGCATGAGAGGGGGGAACAAAACTTTATTTGCCCCCAGGGCAGAACTTACAACTCATATCCTGAGGGCTGTGGGGGGAGTGTCAGCCTCAAAGATGTAATTTCCGGACCTTTCAACTACTTTGAACAAAATGGCTATCTCAAAATTTCCATCAGAGGTGTCTGGATTGCCTTCTGGATTCGTTTTAGTTGCCTTCCAATCACTTTCGACTATTAAAAAGGGCACTATCCATTTCAATTGCCTATCAAATGAGCCCTATTTGAAGTTTCTACGACCACGCTTTCTGTAAGAACCTTATATGCCCCCAGGGAATAACTTACAACCCATGCCTTGAGGGCTGTGGGGGGGGGGGTGTCATCCTCAAAGACCTAATGTCCAAAACTTTCAACTACGTTGAATAAATGGCAATCTCAAAATTTTTATTGGATGTGTTTGGGGAAAAGGTGGGCGTGAAAGGAGGGTTAGTTGCCCTCCAATCACTTTCAATATTAAAAATGTCACAAGCCCTTTGAATTTTCAATCGAATGAGCCCTTTTTCAAGTTTTTACGACAAAGCTTTTTATAAAAATCTTATATGCCCCCAGGACATAACTTACAACCCTTGCCCTGAGGGTTATGGGGGAGTGTCCTCCTCAAAAATATAATTTCTATCTGAAAATTAACTACGCTGAACAAAATGGCTATCTCAAAATTTTGACTGGATGGTTTTGGGAAAACGGTGGGCGTGGAAGGGGTGTTAGTTGCCTTCCAATCACTTTCAACTATTAAAAAGGGCAATAGCCATTCCAATTTCTAATCGAATGAACCCTCTTCGAAGTTTCTACGACAACTCCTACGATACGAAGTGCCCTGGTATGGAAAAAAAATAAGTCGATACGAAGTCCCCCAAAAATGTTTGCGGAAATGGTGGGCGTGAGAGAGGGTTAGATGCCCTTTGAATTTCCAATCGAATGAGCCCTTTTTCAAGTTTTTACGACAACGTTTTCTATACAAACTTTATTTGCCCCCAGGGCATAACTTACAAACCTTGCCCTGAAGACTGTGTGGGGAATGTCCAGCTCAAAGTATAATTTTCGGGCCTTTCAACTGTGTTGAAAAAAATGGCAATCTCAAAATTTTTACTGGATGTTTTTGGGGAAATGGTGGGCACGGAAGGGGTGCTAGTTGCCCTTTAATCATTTTTGACTATTAAAAAAGCACTAGCCATTTCAATTTCTAATCGAATGAGCCCTTTTTGAAGTATTTACGACAACGCTTTCTATATAAACCTTATATGCCCCCAGGGCATAACTTACAACCCTTGCCCGGAGGGCTGTGGGGGGAGGTTGGTTGTCATACTCAAATACCTAGTTTCCAGAACTTTCAACTACGAGAAAAAAGTAGCTATCTCAAAATGTTGATTGGATGTGTTTGGGGAAAAGGTGGGCGCGAGAGAGGGTTAGTTGCCCTCCGATCACTCTCTACTATTAAAAAGGGCACTAGCCCTTTGAATTTCCAATCAAAAGAGCCTTTTTTGAAGTTTTTACGACAACGCCTCTTATAAAAACCTTATATGCCCCCAGGGCATAACTTACAACACTTGCCCTGAGGGCTGTGGGGGAGTGTCTTCCTCAAAACAATAATTTCTATGAGGAAATCAACTACGCTGAACAAAATGGCTAACTCAAAATTTTGATTGGATGTGCTTGGGGAAATGGTGTGCTTAGAAGGGGTGTTAGTTGCCTACCAATCGACTATAAGTTTCGACTATTAAAAAGGGCACTAGCCATTCCAATTTTCAATCGATTGAGCCCTTTTCGAAGTTTGTATGACAATTCCGTCGATACGAAGTGCCCTGGTATGGAAAAATAAATAATACATTGTGCCAACATCGTTCTTTAGTTAGGCAGTACTATTACGCTGCCTATGATTATTCCCCGTTTTTGCATAAAAAAGTCTTTTATTGTTTAAAAAAATAAAGTTGGGCAAAAGTCAAACTTTAGCGTAAAGAGCGAGGCGTTGACTAGGGGACAGCCCCTTTCATGTACGGAATAATTTCTGTTCGTTTTAACTTTTAACGTCGGTCCTTACTTTCAGTTAAAAAACTTGTTTTTTTTTTATTTAATTTTTGAACGTTTGTGAATAAATGTAGGTTTTGATTTTGGCTCACCGTACATTAATAATCAACACCAAATTTGCATATTAGTTTTAATTTTATTTGGTTAAATGGCTTTCTCGAACGTCGTTTAATTTTATTTACGAACGTTTTTATTAGTAATAAATATACGTAACTTACGAATTAACTTACGTAACGAATTTCTATGCTCATATATTTTTAATATGTATATTAGTATATTATGCTCATATATTATGTATATTTTAATATGTATATGTATAGTATATTATTTATGTAAAATAAAATCAAATAATCTACCAAGCGTGAAACTACCGCAAATCAGCATATATGAATAAATGAAACCCAAAACGAACAGAAATTAAAATAAATAACCGAGTCAAACTCAAAACGAGCAGAAATTAACATGAGTAGGGCTCAAAACCCCTATGCCTTCACAAGGTCAGAACATAATTTGCACTTTACTGAAAAAGTATAAATGTTTTCACTTTGATAACTTTAATAAATCAAGTAATACTAACATTTTGATTAATAAATATCAGTATATGTATATTAAAATGACAATGTACATTCATTTGTATTTTTTTCAGTAAAGTGCAAATTATCTTCTGGCCTTGGGAAGGCATAGGTGTTTTGAGCCCTACTCGTGTTAATTTCTGCTCGTTTTGAGTTTAACTCGGTTATTTATTGTAATTTTGTTCGTTTTGTGTTTCATTTATTTATCGATGCTGATTTGTGGTAGTTGCACCCTTCATAGATTATTTGATTTTATTTTTGCTCATTTTTAGTTTAGTGGAGTTCTTTACTTTTCTTTGAAAAACTTATTTTGTGGAAAAAGTTTTTTTTAATTAATTTCTGTTCATTTTATATTGTCATAGTCTTTTCAGGGAAAAAAATGATAGTTTAAATCTTTTTGTTTTTTTAGACTTTATAGTTTGGTCTTCTATTTGTATGCTGGAGAATATTTTTCAGCCATTTTTAAAAACATATACCCTTTTAAAAATCTGGACACAAATAGTAGTGTTTAATTTAGTTTCGTCCCTCCTCTAGTTGACCTGAAATAGAAAACTTGATACAATTTGCCAAAAAAATCTATTTACTTTCTTTGATAGCTTGGATTCACTTACGGTATTTTGATTTGGTTAAATTTTAAGAGCAGAAGTAGCCCCGAAAGTTTGAACATCATACCCTCAGTCGTTCTTGGGATACTGCTGAGATGCATTATTGGGAATTAGCATTATCACAAAGCAATCTTAAGGCATAGTTTAGTTTTTAAAAATAAGGGCAAAATGGGAGGGTGGGCGTGGGAGAGGGATTAGATGCCCTCCAATCACTTTCAACTGTTAAAAAGGGCACTATCTCTTTCTATTTTCAATCGAATGAGCCCTTTTCGAAGTTTCTACGATAACTCCTTCGATCGAAGTGCCCTGGTCTAAAAAAAATAATAACTACATTGTACCCAAGGCGCTCTTTACTATAAAAATGTCAAGCATTCCAATCACTTTCGACTATCAAAAAGGACCCTAGCCCTTTCAGTTTCCAATCAAATGAGCCCTTTTTAAGTTTCTACGTCAACGCTTTTCATAAACACCTTATATCAACCCAAGGCATAGATTAAAACCCTTGTCCTGAGGGCTGTGAGGGGGTTGTCATCCTTAAAGACCTAATTTGCAGAACTTTCAACTACATGGAAGAAAATTGCTCTCTCAAAATTTTGATTGGATGTGTTTGGGGAAATGGTGGCGTGAGAGGGCCGATAGTTGCTCTCTAATCACTTTCAACTATTAAAAAAGACACTAGCCCTTTCAATTTCCAATCGAATGAGCCCTTTTGAAGTTTCTACTACAACGCTTTCTATAAGAACCTAATATGCTCCCAGGGCATAACTTACAACCCTCGCCCTGAGGACTGGGGAGGGTCATCCTCAAAGACCTAATTCCCAGAACTTTCAACTACGTTGAACAAAATTGCTCTCTCAAAATTTTGATCGGATATGTTTGGGGAAATGGAGAACGTGAGAGGGGGTTAGTTTTCCTCCAATCACTTTCGACTGTTAAAAAGGGCACAAGCCCTTCTAATTTCCAACCGAATGAGTCCTTTTTAAGTTTCTACAACATTGCTATTTATAAAATCCTTATATGCCACCAGGGCATAACTTAAAACCCTTTCCCTGAGGGCTCTGAGGAGGTTATTATCCTCAAAGACCTAATTTTTAAAACTTTTAACTACGTTGAAAAAAAATGGCTATCTAAAAATTTTGATTGCATGTGCTTGGGGAAAAGTTAGGCGTGAGAGGGGAGAATAAAAACATTATATGCCCCCAGGGCATAACTTCCAACTCATGGCCTGAGGGCTGTGGGGGGAGTGTCATCCTCAAAGATATAATTTCTGGACCTTTCAACTTCTTTGAACAAAATGGCTATCTCAAAATTTCCATTGGAGATGTCTGGATTGCCTTCTGGATTGGTCTTAGTTGCCTTCCAATCACTTTCGACTATTAAAAAGGGCACTAGCCATTTCAATTTCCTATCAAATGAGCCCTATTTGAAGTTTCTACGACCATGCTTTCTATAAAAATCTTATATGCCCCCAGGGAATAACTTACAACCATTGTCTTGAGGGCTGTGGGGGGGGGGTTGTCATCCTCAAAGACCTAATTTCCAAAACTTTCAACTACGTTGAATAAATTGGCCATCTCGAAATTTTTATTGGATGTGTTTGGGGAAAAGGTGGGCGTGAGAGGAGGGTTAGTTGCCCTCCAATCCCTTTCGACTATTAAAAATGGCACTAGCCCTTTGAATTTCCACTCGAATGAGCCCTTTTTCAAGTTTACACGACAAAGCTTTTTATAAAAACCTTATATGCCCCCAGAACATAACTTACAACCTGTGCTCTGAAGATTATGGGGGAGTGTCCTCCTCAGAACATAATTTCTATCTGAAAATTAACTACGCTGAACAAAATGGCTATCCCAAAATTTTGACTGGATGTTTTTAGGGAAATTGTGGGCGTGGAAGGGGTGTTAGTTGCCTTCCAATCACTTTCGACTATTAAAAAGAGCAATAGCCATTCCAATTTCTAATCGAATGAGCCCTCTTCGAAGTTTCTACGACAACTCCCACGATACGAAGTGCCCTGGTATGGGAAAAGTAATTCGATACGAAGTCCCCCAAAAATGTTTGGGGAAATGGTGGGCGTGAGAGAGGGTTAGATGCCCTTTAAATTTTCAATGGAATGAGCCCTTTTTCAAGTTTGTACAACAACACTTTCTATAAAAAAAAACTTATATGCCCCCGGGGCATAACTTACAAACCTAGCCCTGAAGACTGTGGGGGGAGTGTCCTGCCCATAGATATAATTTCCAGACCTTTCAACTGTGTTGAACAAAATGGCTATCTCAAAATTTTTACTGGATGTTTATGGGGAAATGGTGGGCGTGGAAGGGGTGTTAGTTGCCCTTCAATCGTTTTCGGCTATTAAAAAGGGCACTAGCCATTTCAATTTCCAATTGAGTGAGCCCTTTTTGAAGTATATACGACAACGCTTTCTATGAAAACCTTATATGCCCCCAGGGCATAACTTACAACCCTTGCCCTGAGAACTGGGGAAGGGTGTTGTCATCCTCAAAGACCTAATTTCCAGAACTTTCAACTACGTTGAATAAATTTTCTATCTCAAAATTTTTATCGGATTTATTTTGGGAAATGGTGAACGTGTGAGGGGGGTTAGTTATCCTCCAAACACTTTCGACTATTAAAAAGGGCACAAGCCCTTCTAATTTCCAATTGAATGAGTCCTTTTTGAAGTTTCTACAACATCGCTATCTATAAAATCCTTATATGCCCCCAGGGGATAACTTAAAACCCTTTCCTTGAGGGCTTTGAGGAGGTTATTATCCTCAAAGACCTAATTTCTAAAACTTTTAACTACGTTGAAAAAAATGGCTATATAAAAATTTTGATTGGATGTGTTTGGAGAAAAGGTCGGCATGAGAGGGGGGGGAACAAAAACCTTATTTGTCCCCAGGGCAGAACTTTCAACTCAGACCCTGAGGGCTGTGGGGGGAGTGTCATCCTCAAAGACCTAATTTCCAAAACTTTCAACTACGTTGAACAAAATTACTCTCTCAAAATTTTGATCGGATGTGTTTGGGGAAATCGTGACCTTGAGAGGGGGTTAGTTCTCCTCCAATCACTTTCGACTGTTAAAAAGGGCACAAGCACTTCTAATTTCCAATTGAATGAGTCCTTTTTGAAGTTTCTACAACATCGCTATCTATAAAATTCTTATATGCCACCAGGGCATAACTTAAAACCCTTTCCCTGAGGGCTCTGAGGAGGTTATTATCCTCAAAGATCTAATATTTAAAACTTTTAACTACGTTGAAAAAAATGGCTATCTAAAAATTTTGATTGGATGTGCTTGGGGAAAAGGTCGGCGTGAGAGGGGAGAATAAAAACCTTATATGCCCCAGGGCATAACTTCCAACTCATAGCCTGAGGGCTGTGGGGGGAGTGTCATCCTCAAAGATATAATTTCCGGACCTTTCAACTTCTTTGAATAAAATGGCTATCTCAAAATTTCCATTGGAGATGTCTGGATTGCCTTCTGGATTGGTGTTAGTTGCCTTCCAATCACTTTCGACTATTAAAAAGGGCACTAGCCATTTCAATTTCCTATCGAATGAGCCCTTTTTGAAGTTACTACGACAATGCGTTCTATAAAAAACTTATATGCCCCCAGGGCATAACTTACAACCCTTAGCCTGAGGGCTGTGGGGGGGGGGGGTTGTCATCCTCAAAGACCAAATTTCAAAAAGTTTCAACAACGTTGAACAAAATGGCCATCTCCAAATTTTTATTGGATGTGTTTGGGGAAAAGGTGGGCGTGAGAGAAGGGTTAGTTGCCCTCCAATCACTTTAGACTATTAAAAATGGCCCTAGCCCTTTGAATTTCCAATCGAATGAGCCCTTTTTCAAGTTTTTACGACAACGCTTACTATAGAAACTTTATATGCCCCCAGGGCATAAC
>NC_142795.1:7190659-7226336 GCF_049724085.1 Artemia sp. Qi Xiang Cuo | reverse complement strand
CTTCAAAAACTGATTAAAGAATTTAATCAGTTTTTTAACTGTTTATCAATCTTGGATACTCTTGGGTACAATCTTGGATAAACTGATATCAATCTTGGATATCACTACTCCTAATAGACAATGCAGCTTCAAAAACTGATTAAAGAATTTAATCAGTTTTTTAACTGTTTATCAATCTTGGATGCTCTTGGATAAACTTGGATACTCTTGGATACAATCTTGGATATCAATGCTGTAGATCACTAGTCCTAATAAACAACGCAGGTTCTAAAACTAATTAAAGAATTCAATAAGTTGTTTAACTGTTTATCAATCGTGGATACTCTTGGGTACAATCTTGGATGAACTGATATCAATCTTGGATATAACTCTCCCTAATAGACAATGGAGCTTCAAAAACTTATTAAAGAAATCTAAAATTGTTTTTGTTAAGACAGACAGCTTTAATAGCCCCCTGCCCCTTATTAAACATCCCTACTAGGCCAGCTGTATCTGAAAATGTTTTTAAGACCCAAAGAAAAGATTGAGGTCTAAGCAATTTGTCTCCGATTTTCCTGTACCTTGCTTGTGTTGTTGCTATAAAGGGACAAATCCCTACTATCCATTCAAAAAAATATTACATTTCTTACCTCAACTTGAGGTCACCTCATGTAAGAGGGGTTTTAGGCTCTTTTCAAAATCATAAAACAATTATCTATTATTTCAAGCCATCGTTCTGTAAAATATGTATAATTTTTAAGAGATACTTTGAATTTCGACTCGACATTATATTTAAGGGATTTCAGGGTCTTTCTTAAAATTCCAAGAAATAGGTTGATTAATAAAACATTTTAGGTCCATTGAATTAAAAAAAAAATATTATTATTGAATGAGCATTCACAGATAAATGATCTTCACGAGACAGCTGAATCGTTTGGTAACGACGAGTTAGTTTAACAACAAAAGCACTTGACAAATATTATCAAGACTATCATTCATTATTGATAAACTGATAATTCACTACAAGAGGGAGCTTTCTCTCATTTTAAATAGTTCTGAAGAAAGAGAAAGATCCTACTTGAAAAATAAAGAACAATTGCCAGACAGGCCAGTCATTATGTTTAATGCAATAATTTATGTCATTTTAAGTTGAATTCTATGTTTGTTTATCTTTAATCTTGTTTGAGTTGAATCATGTTTGGGAGAAACTTAGCGTTTAGCAGAAAAAATCACAAAATATCAATGTACTAATTCGCTTCAGCTTCTAAAAAATAAAAATTAACCGAGAGAAAATCAGTCTATTATTATTCCTTGGAACAAAATTTTTCCTTTGTTATTAAAAACAATGTTTGTTTAATTATACCTTCGTCGTCACTATCCCTATCCAAGGAGTCGAATTCTAGAAGTGACGAGGAAATCCTGGGTGAAACAACCTCAGGGAAATTTTGATGTTCTAGTGAAAGAGAAGAATTTGAAGTTTTCATTAGGGTTTCAGCAGCACTTATTGAAAGACCTTCACACCTACAATAACAAACAAAAATAAAAAACTTCAAATGCTATAAAAATACAATCTTAACAAATTACTCAGAAACAAAGAAGCTCCCAAACAAAAGAAAGCAACAAAAACAGATAGCAAAATTTAAGAGTGGTAAAACAAGAACCTCGAACAAACTCAAGAGTGAAAATCAAAACATTACACCAATAAATCACATTAATCACCTCCTTTTTTAAGAATTTAAATATTGAAATAGTTTATAAAGCATTCTTTTGTTGAGAAAAAGAAAACATAATATTTGAATATGCACTTGATCAGACCTTTGTTCAAATAAACAAGAGCTATTAGAAATTATTTGATCCAAGTTTATCTGAATTTTAAGTCAGTGACAGCAAAGCGTAGTTGCCTTTTTTCACAAGGTTAGCAACATGGTAGCTGAACGAACAGTTATTATTGAAAGTCACACCAAGAATAATTTCAGTTGAAGTGGTAGAGAACCAGGGTTCAGGACAAGCTACGTCCCTTTTAAGCGTATTAAAGCGCATCCCTTTGTTTTCTTGACGTTAATTTGAAGTCTATCGTTCCTGCACTGATCAGAGAAACTGTCTTTTAATTCACCTTGGAATTGGGGTATTGCTTGAGATTTATCTACGAGAAATTTGAGCAAGGCGAACAGATCATCGATGTATTTAAAGTGTTCAGTCAAAGTCAAAGAGAACGTAGTTGATCAGTCAAGAACAGTAAGGCAGCCAGCTTGGTACATTGGGGAGCACCACACGGTATTTCAGCTCATTCAGAGTTGATATCTTCGGAAAAACGCGCAAAATACACACTGGTTACGGCTTCTGAGGAAATCGACTATCAACACCAGAGTTTGTTTTCTAGCCCTTATTTGTTTCAGGTTTTGTACAGCAGTGATATGGAACATTAAATCGAAAGCTTTACGGTAATTAGCGAGCAGGAGGTCTAATATCAGGAGGTGTTTCCCTTGTCTTACCATTCAGTTATCAGGTGATAGAGACACACAAGGTAATGGGTAGGGCTGATTCTTTTCAAACACCCATACTGGAAAGGGTCTAGAAAAGGGTTGATTCACGTCAAGAGTTTACGATACATAAATTACGCAACTACCATGCGAGATTCGTAGTTATTGAAATTGAACGACTTTGCTCACATGTTTTCGGCTACTCCATTTTTAGGTATAACCTGGATATTTGCTCTCTGCCATGCTTGAAGGAAGATTTGATCTCTGAAGCATTCATTTATTACCGACGCCAAAGGTTTAGCAAGGAATGGTGCATATTCAATTAGAAGTTTGACTGGCCTTTCTCCAGGATGTGGAGCACAGTTCTTCTTTAACTTCAGCAGTTCCCCACAAACTGCATATTCAGGTATCTCAGCAAGCTGGTAGTCTGAAAGGTCAGCTGTGAGACTTTCAACATCTGTTTTGGTGATTGGTAAGTAAGTCGAACATATATTTGCGAAGAATTTGTTAACTTCGGGTGACGATAGAAGAGTTACATCTTCTTTTCGTACCTTCAGGTCACTGCTAACACCCTTACCGGATAGCCGTTGGACCTGTGAGTGCCATTTTTGGGGGTTAGCCGTCAGACGTGGCGACACTTTATCGCGAACGTATGCTTTCTGAGCCACCCTGTTAACTTTTACAGTATGGTTAGGAATTTTCTTCGCAGCAATGGTTTGACCACTCGCGTTCAGTTTGTAGCTGGTCGTGATCAGAGTTTTAAGTTCCTTCATTATTCAATTCTTGTCACTGTCACTTACCATAGCTTATATTACCATATATATACATATAAATATATATATATATATATATATATATATATATATATATATATATATATATATATATATATATATATATATATATATATATATATATATATATATATATATATATATATATATATATATATATATATATATATATATATATATATATATATATATATATATATATATATATATATATATATATATATATATATATATATATATATATATATATATATATATATATATATATATATATATATATATATATATATATATATATATATATATATATATATATATATATATATATATATATATATATATATATATATATATATATATATATATTGCTACCTTTAGATGTGAGCAATAATTGTATTGTTATTCTGTTTCTCGAAAACAGCTCCATTTTTTCGGGAAAATTGGTATCTTGGGATATTCTCGCATAAAAAAAATTATCTAGATAGGTCAGAAGTCAGGGAAAAATCGTTAAAAACCTTAATTTTGGAAGAAAAAACTCTAATAATAAAATATCCGAATAGACTGCAGTATGAAAAGATATTAAATTGCCTACAGAACGAAAAACTGACAATTCCAAAAAATATTTGTATATATTTTAACAAGGGGTTACAAGAATTCGAAAATCTTAAAAAGTAAAACCAAAAGTTTGAAGCTTAGCTGAAATCGCTCTTAAAAATTGTACTTGATTTATAATCAAATATGTTTGAAAAGACACAGTATGAAAAGACGTTAAATTGCGGAAAGAGTAAAAAACTCGTAATTGCAAAAATATTTGTATATATTTTAACAAGGGATTACAAAAATAAGAAAACCTAAAGTTTGAAGCTTAATGAAATCGCTGTTTTCGGGAAAGTTGTTATCCTGGTTTATTCTGGCCTCAAAAAACAAGTTAGATAGTTCAGATGTTTGAGAGAATTCGTCAAACGCCTTAATTTCGGGAAAAAACTATTTGTGTGAGTCACATCATTTTTATATACATTAGTATTGCAATGACGCTGTCACACTTATTACGCTTATAAAGAAATATTAAAAATTTTCTGATACGGAGAAGTACATTAAATTGCTTAAAGAGCTAAACCATAGCGATTGCAAAAATATGCGTGTGTAATTTAACAAGTGATTACAATTTTAAAAACTTAAAATAGAAAACCAAAAGTTTGAAGCTTAGTAGAAATCGTTGTTAGAAATCAGACTTGCTGTAATAATCAAATATTTTTGAATAGATTCAGTATGAAAAGACATTAAATTGCCTAAAGAACAAAAACTGGTAATTGCAAAAATATTTTTATATATTATAACAAGGGATTACAACAATTCAAACACCTTAAAAATCAAAGCCAAAAGCTTGAAGCTTAGTAGAAATCGTGGTTAGAAATTCGACTTGCTGTAATAATCAAATATCTTTGAATAGACCTTAGTATAAGAAGACATTTTATTGCGCAAGGAGCCAAAATACTGGTAATTGAAAAAATATTTGTATATATTTTAACAAGGGATTACAACAATTCAAAAACCTTAAAAAATAAAACCAAAAATTTGAAGCTTAGCAGAAATCTTTGTTAGAAATTATACTTGCTTTAATAATCAAATATCTTTGAAAAGACTGAAGTATGAAAAGAGAACAAATTGTCTACGGTAAGAAGACAAGCGACAATGAAAATCCATATAAAGAATCCATAAACAGAAAGCTGCCACGTGTCGAGTGCACGCAGATATCAAATATCTATGAATAAACCAAAGTATGAAAAGAAATTTAATTGCGTAAAGAGCAAAAAAACTGGTATATGCAAAAATACTTCTATATATTTTAAAAAGGGATTACAACAATTCAAAAACCTTCAAAATTAAACCAAAAGTTTGAAGCTTAGTAGAAATAGTTGTTAGAAATCGGATTTGCTATAATAATCCAATATCTTTAAATAGAATGAAGTATAAAAAAATTAATTGCCTATAGAGCAAAAAAACTGGTAATTGCAAAAATATTAGTATATATTTTAACAAGGGAAATTCTTGAAGAGCCTTAATTATTTCCGACCCCTCTGATTGGCCTAGAAAGAGACACGTGATCCTGTCCCGTTAGAATCGATTAACCAGCAATTGTTGTTGAACTTATGTTGACATCCAAGAAACATCCAGCAATTGTTGTTGAAATTATATCTACATCCATCAACAGTGAGAAAAATCATGAAAAAACATCCAGTGAGAAAAACCAAAAAACATGCATAAATTTTGTACGTACAGGAGTAATACCTAACTCCATACTTTAATTATACCTTTGTGTGAGGATAGAATTTTTTTTTGTGAAAGGACCTTTAGTAGTGCCAATAGTGCCAATTTTGTGTTAAGGACCATTAGTAGTTCCAATAATAATTTTTGTGAGGACTAAAAAGGAATTAGCCTTTTCATATTAGAGTTCTGAGAACGCATAAAGCCAAACTAGATTTGAGTTGCATAATCATACAAAAATGTTCTTATCAATTAAACCTTTGTTTGGGGATAGAAAATATTTTTTTGTGAAAAAAAAAAGATTTTGAAAAACCCAGGGGAAAATATGTAAACTTTGGTGAAAATTTATAAGTTTTTACGTGTTAGATACAGATAAATTGTCAAATGTCAATTTCTTCGATGACTAATTTCAATACTGTAAGCAAAGCGTGTTTGCAGGAATTCCTCTTCTGTGATAGATTACATAGTTGTATAATTGACAGGTTAGAGTAAGACAGTTTCCGTCTTATGTCCACGTGTCTATTTCCTAGTTTTACTGGATATTAGTGACCAACAGTTTTTCCATTCTAGGGATTTCCCCCCTTTAATGGGGATTTTTGAGGTCTTTTAGGGGCAAACTTTTTGTTTAGGAATTTGGGGATTTTTACAAGTCTTCTGGATATTTTTAAGGAGTTTTTAGGGTTTCCACCATGAAAAATCCTCTTCCGACTCGAAAAAGAAAATGGAACGGAAGCAGTTTTCAGTCCCATTTTTCCAGAAAGCTGGTAGTCTGGACGCCTCATAAAGGGAGTTAAGGATCTTTTGTATAGTCGATTCGGAACTGTATTATGTTCTTTGTTGGATAGATCCATCTAGGAGAGGACGATAACAACAAAATTGACCTAGAAGTCAAGAGAAGAGAGGTTCGAAATTCTTTAAACACTACTAATCGTTTGAAGAAACCTGGTAAAGGTGCAAATTAGAGACCCCAGCAGTCGAAGGTAAAGAGGTAGTGCTCAATTAAACCAGGACTTTCAGTAAGGAAATAATTGTGTATATCCTCAAACTGGACAGCCCTCTACACCTTTAGATCCTGTTAAGCTGAATAATGTATAGTAATTATTAAAAGTTTTTATCAGGAGCCCCTTTTCCTGCCCTTATCTGCACCTTTACCGAAAACTTCGTTAGTTATCCAGATAAGAGCAATTTTCGAGTGAGTTTCATTAAAACTTCTCTGGCTTCTCTTGTTTCCACACTCTCCTTGCCTCTTTTTCCGATTCTTGATAATTGCACTGCAATCAGGAGTGTAGCTACAGTATTTTTATTGGGGGGGGGGGCTATTGAAGAAGGTGCTAGTCAAGCAGATCATGACTTTCTTTAAATAAAGAATGTTCTCATTTACATGATGATTAACTAAAGGTGATTGAAAGCAAGTTGATACTCATTGATAGCCCCTGGCCTGTTGTACTGTATAACGAAAAAGTTGCCATATGAAACTAGATTACATTACTTTGCTTAAAAAAAATGAACTTCAGAAGACAAAATGGAAAAGCTTTTATATGTAAAAGGCTACCAAAAATTTAAGTCTCTTTTGTTCCTTAGAGGTTTTTTTTATAAATGTTTCTACAGCATCAAAGAAATAAAGGCCCGGTTTGTTGTATATTAAATAAAAAAAGAGTTTTTTCAACTGAAAGTAAGAAGCAAAATTAGAACTTGAAACGAACAGAACTTATTGCGCATATAAAGGGGGTTACCCCCTCCTCAACACCTCGCTCTTTACGCTAAGGTTTATTAGTACTTTAAAAAAAGCGTCTTATTGTTCTAATTAAACGGCTCTTGTGTTCCAGGAGTCATTAGTAAAGAATTGGGACCAAATTCAAACTTTAGCTTAAGAAGCGAGGTGTTAAGGAGAAGGCAACCCCATTTATATACGTAATGGTTTCTGTTCTTTTAAGTTTTAATGTTACTTCTTACTTTCAGTTGAAAAAACTTGTTTTTTTATTTAAGTTCTGATCGTTTTTTAAATGATGCTTTGGAAATCTGGCCCCCCTCCACAGAGAAACCCCCTTCCCACGGAAATATCCTCAAGACAACACAATCCCACTGAAAATTTACCACGGACCATAACTCTTAACCGCTCTGCGCGTAAAATTGAGACAGAAAAGATAAAGCAAGACATATAAAAAGAATTTTGTATAAGAATTCTGGCAAATTTCCCCAGTGTAAAATTTTCCCTGACAAGTTCACTCCTTGGAAACTTCCCTTCCCATGGAAAAACCCCCAGCAGAAAATTTGCCCCCCCCACCTCAAAATGTATTCCTACATCCCTATAACAAATACTATGCGCAAACAATGGGCAAATTTTATAACTTAGAACTTCCCCTGGGGAAGTGGGGGGGGGTCATGTTATACCCAAAGGCATAGTTATTGGGCCTTTCAACTATGATAAACAAAATAGTTATCTTAAAATTTTGATTGGAGGATCTTGGGAAATAAGGGGCGGGGGAGGGGGCCTAGTTTCCTTCCAATTTTTTGGTCACTTAAAAAGGGCACTAGAACTTTTAATTTCCGTTTAAATGAACCCTCTACCGATATTCCAGTATCACTGGGTCGATAGTAGAGTAGTAAGTACCATTTCTAGCACTGCTCTACACCTTTTCAAAGAGTGTCAGTACTCCCTCACATGGTATACACTTCAGTTTCACGTGCAAATTGCCAAAAGCGACCAATCCTTTTATACCTATAAAGTGGCCAAACACGTTTTGAAACTATAGTCAAGGTTGTATAAGACACTGTTTTTTTTTGCCCCTGATATCAATTGCACAAGGAATTTCACAAGAATATGCACTACAGTTTCACGTGCACATTTTAAAAAGCTGGCAAACCTATTAAGTGGTCAAACATGTTTTGAAACAATAGTCAAGGTTGTATAAGACAATCAGACTGTTTTTTGCTATATATTTCAACCATACATGGAATTGCACAAGAATATGCACTACAGTTTCACTTGCACATTTTAAAAAGCTGGCAAACCTATAAAGTGGTCAAACATGTTTTGAAACTATTGTCGAGGTTGTATAACACAATCAGACCGGTTTTTGAGGCAACACCTATTTTTAGGGCCAATCAGAGACAGCGGAGGTTACTCCATATACGATAACTTGACTGGTGATTGGATTCAAATAAAAGGAGTGATTTTCATTCGTCTCCTTGGGATTTTGTATATAATGCTCATGCCTTACAATTAAATTTTCATAATGTATTAACACATCATGGATAGCACATTTGATATTATTGACTTTGAAGCTATGGATACATTGATTTATGCTGTGAGTTCAGTTTACTAAATTGTCTTAATTTATTTCCAAATAAAATCATTTTACCACCCCACTAGTAAATTCAAATTCATTGGCATATCCCCCCCCCCTCCCCCCCACAATACAAACTCTACAATATGATGATTATAGTTGATAGAAAACGTAAAATACGCTCTTGCTTCCATTACGTAAACCCCGTCTTCCCTCCCTCCTCTGTTTACAAGTTTAATTCATTATAAATAGACCTTTTTGTTCAAAAAGTCCTTTTCTTGTTCATGCTTTTAAAATGTGCTTTCTTTATCGGTCTAAAACCATCTGTGCTTATAATTACAAAAAGGGACGATTTTAGAATCAGACTTCATACGCGCGCCTTATCTAAATTATGAAAACAAAAGGTTGGTATTTAGGAATGGGAATGATTAAGACCACGGGCTTTGTGTAATTCTAAACGCTTTGAAGAAAGAGAGATTTTATTTTGGCCAAATTAGACGAGATATTCAATTTTCAATTGTATTTGATGATTAAGAGGCTTTTATAAAATATAAGGCGGGGGAGGGGGGCAATGTATGAATTCTAACATCTTAGTTGTAAGGTGAAAAACAAACTATTTCGTCGCATTAAAAGTAAGGGAGGAGGGGGGGATTCTTTGTGCAGACACGTATACCCTTTGACAAGAAAACTAATGTGCTCATTCCGACACGCAGCACTGAAATTTAGTGTTTGGTTAGCTTTTAATTATATCATATTTATGGCTGACTATTTTTAGATCTATATTTTAAATCATCGTATTGGATATGATACAGCGGGGGGGACTAATTTTTTCTTCTGTAAAAAGGGGAATCGTTTTAACCATACTAAATTTTGTCTTCTTTTTAAGGACGATTTTGAAGAGTCCGTACCTCCTCCTCAAAAGAGAGCTAAGGCTAATGGCGATACACCAATGCAACAACTGGAGATAGCTGAGCCATCCAGGGCCAGGCAAATACAGTCTGGTCAAAAACCGAAAAGAGAATGGGCGGCTGCTCACAGGATGTTGAACCCCGCTTGCTCATCTGTACAAGCCAGTGACATCACCACCGCATCTATGCAAGAAACGGACGTCACCGCCCCATCTATCCCCCATCATGCTTTGCAAGGACGATCCGGCACTCAACAGCAGTCTGAATTTGGAAATGTGAGCATTTTTACCTTTACTTTCTACATGTTTTAGAAATATCATCCTATTTCTTTCCAATTTTTTTAGTCTTTTATTTTCGCCATTTTTTCAACGCCGTAAAAGTGTGTGTGTGTGTGTGTGCGTATGTTTGTGTGCGCGTGTGTGCGCATGTGGGTGTGCGTGTGTGTGTGTGAAAGTGTTTGCGTGTGCTTGTATGTGTGAGTGTGTGTGTGTGTGTGTGTGTGTGTGTGTGTGAACGTGTGTGTGTGTGTGCGTGTGTGAGCGTGTACGTGTAGGTGTGCGTGTGTGCTATTAAAAACATTGTAATTTATTATGCACCTGTTTTATAAATAATGCTATAAGCAAAAATTTTTAATTTATTATGCATTTGATTGATAAATACGAATCCAATTAAGAAAAAAAAACATTAAACGGATAGATTTGTAGGAAAAGGAATCTGTTTCTTTCTAGTCTGATCACTATTTTTTATGGATGGCTAGATTTACAGGAAAAAAGAGTCAGTTTTTTTTAATGAGCTATTAAGACAATTATTGAGTTGATCTTTTTTTACTGTATTTTATTGCTATTAGTCAAACGTTGCGATGTGTGTGCGCGTGTGTGTGCATGTGTGTTTGTGAAGGTGTGTGCGCATGTGTGTGCGTGTGTGCGTGTGTGTGTGTGTGTGTGCTATTAAAAAAATTTGTAATTTATTATGCACCTGTTTTATAAATATTGCTATAAGCAAAAATTTGTAATTTATTATGCATTTGTTTTATAAATACGAATCCAATTAAGAAACAAAACAACATTAAACGGATAGATTTGTAGGAAAAGGAATCTGCTTCAAGTCTGATCGCCATTTTTTATGGATGGCTAGATTTGCAGGAAAAAAGAGTCAGTTTTTTTTACTGAGGTATTAAGACAATTATTGAGTTGATTTTTTTTTACCGTATTTTATTGCTATTAGTCAAACTTTGCGATGTGTGTGTGCGTTTGTGCGCATGTGTGTGTGTGTGTGAACGTGTTTGTGCGTATGTGTGTGTGCACGTGTGTGCGCTTGTGTGTGTGCGTGTGTGTGTGTTTGTGTGTGTATTTGTGTGTGTGTGTTTGAACGTGTGTGAGTGTGCGTTTGTGTATGTGAGCGTGTGCCTGTGTGTGTGTGTGTGTGTGTGTGTGTGAACGTGTGCGTGTGTGATATTAACAAAATTTGTAATTTATTATGCATTTGTTTGATAAATACAAATCCAATTAAGAAAAAAAAACAAAACAAAATTTGTTTGATAAATAATATGAATACAAATCCAACTAAGAAAAAAATAAATAGTGTGCAATAATTGTGATAAAACTTTCCTCAAAGAAAAAAACTCAATCCATTAATTTTTTAGTTTCAGGGGGAAGCTACAAACACAACTGCCTTCCCTGGCCCAGGACTTCAAAATATCATGGACAATTGTCGCCTCTCGCCGGATGATGTTAGTGAAGGTGCGTCATTTAGTATCCCCCTGGATTTTCAATTTACAACTGCAGAAATGGACAGCCTTATGCAAATTGTTGGACCTAATTTTTCTTGGGACATTTTTGACAATGACTTTACTATTAGTGAATTGGGTCCTGTGCAAATAGGTGCAGAACAAGACAATAACATCTCATCTCCGGAATTACGTGAATTTTATTTGCTGGAATCTGCTCTAGGTCACTTACAAACACATATGGTAGATTTTAATCCCCCAGAGGAAAATCTGGTTGACGGGAGTGTGATTTTAACAGACCCTGTAAATATTCTTCACACTTAAATCGACCGAATTTGAGCACTTATTGAGATACAGATTCAGAATTGGGGGGTCAGGGAGGAATTAATGCATCGGTAAATCAAAAAGTTTATTTACAAAAGGGGACATCTGGGGACATTTTTTATTTTCATTTTTCAACTGGCAATCAAACTTTTTACCCTGGTCTAAATGAATTTGAGGGTAACTTTTTCAATTGGGTTAATAAATTAATATCAACTTTAGACACGTTTAACGAGAGGGGAAGTGGGTCCACAATTTTATACATTGAACACATGGATCTTAATCTCAGTAGATTTAAAAAAACTTTATTTTAGGAGGAGCGGGTAGTAATCGACAAATAAAACTGCCACCCAGATTTGTCGGCTACCAAAGGGGTTCAGAGTTTCAAATTTGACACAAGGCTGCAAAGCTTTAGATATGAATTTTTAGCAGCAGCCCATAAGACATTAAAATAAGATTCAACAATTAAAAATCTCGACAGACTTGCACGTAACGGTGAAGAAAATTTCCCTGAAATAAATTTTGATTTTTTAGAGGGAAAGTATACGGTGTCCTTAAAAGAAATAGTCATATTTGAAAAAGCAAATGAAAATCTTGGGTTGGGGGTGGTGGTTCTCCAGTATGACACAGAATTTGAATAAATGGGGGAAAGAAACAATAAAAAAGGAGTTTTATATTCAGTTAGGACACCGATGGTTGAAAATGTTAAAAATTGGGTTTGGTTTATTTACGAGCCTCCCAAAGATGTAAATTCCTATAATCATTTTTTCCCCGTTACAGCAATAAGTCGACTCTTATCCCAAGGCACGAAGAAAGGAGAATGTCACTATTGCCTCATGTGCCTTTCTCCATTTAGATCTGAACGAACATTGACAGATCACATGAGATATTGCAAAATTCATAGCAATCAAAGAATATAAATGCCGACAGAAGGCAAAGATACTTACAATTTGATAACTTCAGAAATTCCTTGCTACAGAATGATAAAGTATCTTTAGATTGTGAATCAAGACTGATGTAGGTATCGGACCAATCAAGGCCAAATATAGTCAAGGAACACAAACGAGTCGCGTGTTCCTATGCGCATGCCCGTCGCGATTCCAACAATCAAATGCAATTGGAAGTTTTTTTTACTATGGATGAGGAAGGTGGCATGGAGAAGTTAATGGTGTGTTTAATAAAAACAGCGAACGATGCAATTTCACGATTGCGTCACACCAACTACCCAATGTCATCATCAGATAAGGAGCAACTGGCACTAGAAAAGGGGACGATTTTTTTGGCTCGTACGAACGTTCTTGCCCCAAAAGCCGCTGTCCAGGATCACAATCACCTTATCGACCCCAGTTAAACAGGAAAAATTAGATTTTGGGGATGGGATTACAATTTATGCAATTTAAAAATAAAACAGCACCTCTTTCTTCCGGCTTTTATACTTAACCATAACTATGATCTAAAGTATTTGCTACCATCAGTGGCAAATCTTCTAAGAAATGGAACAGTGGATGATGTATAGTTGATAGACAGCTTTTCCTACCAAATCATTCCTAAATCATCGGAAAATATGCTTGTTTTGGAATTTATGTGGAGATATTTTGAGGACGACTTTGAGCACACGAATAAAATTTGCTTTTTAGATTCCTACAGCTTTTCCCCAAATTCATTGAGCGAATTAATTCAAGTGCAGAAAAGTTAAATTGCAGGAGGGGGGGGGGGGGTGGGTTTGCCCGGCCGGCCGCCAGCGGGAGGCGCACCGCCACTACCAAAGGTATCTTTTTTTTTACTTAGAGCAGATTTTTGTGCTTCTGTAAATATACATGTTACATTCAAATTAAAAAAAAGTGATATTATTCAAAGCGTATTTTTTTCATTAAATGTTGTATTTATAAATAAATAAAGTATATTTATTAAAGTGCTTTTTCTAGTGCATTTTTTTATTATAAATAAATTTTAAAAAGTGTATTTTTCTTTGTTTTCTGTAAAGTGCTGTTTATAATACAAGAAATATGATTCTTTATTGATTTTGTTCTTCTTCTCATTATTCTTAAACGGACTAGTAGTAATAGGGAAATTATTTAGTCATTAGACAACTATAGTCTACAGTTAGGTGTGCAAGTGAACTATTGAAGGGAACATGCATCAATTTAAAATACCATTCAAATTGTTTCTGTGCGGTCTATCAATGTCGGGCGACACAAAAATCTTAAACAAAGTAATTAAAAATTGTGATAAAAGGTTATTTCAAAAGCCGAACAAAATCGACTATTGTTACAGTATTTGTCAGGAGTCATACGATAAAATCAAAACGATTGGCAATGCGTCATTGGTGCAGATATAATCCATGCAAAGACTTGATGTTTTCAACATCACTGAACCACAAACTCTTCGCTGATTATCGACGATCTAGCTGGATCTATTGAACAATTGCCCCAGCAAATGCTGCAATTGTTAACCGTTCGCTGTCATCATGAACTGATTTCCATTACTCTGGTTCTACACAACGTCTTTCATCAGAGCAAATGTATGCGAACACTTGCATTGAACTGCACCTACTATATCATCTACAGAGTTGTTTATGATTCTAGCTCGCAAATAACTCTCAATAAGCAAATATATCCAGGTGCCCCCAAATTTCTGATCTCAACGTACAATCAGGCAACTAATAAACCCTACGACTATATCCTATTGGGTCTTAATCAAAATACACCCGAGGATCTGCGTGTAGTCACAGATATTTTTGACAATGAAATTACAGTATATATCCCCGTGAACATTAAAAAGACCTATTAGTCGCTATCATGACACTGAAGAAACTACATGAAAATAGACATTTATTTTCAGTTCTAAGAAATTCAAAAACCCCTCTTAGGAAAACCATACTCAAATATGGTATTGACAATGATTTCATTAATCTGATTTCCGAGCTTTGTTTAAATTTGACCGATGGTAATGTTCAACTGTCAGAAGTAGTTAAGAATCAGGCAAAACAATATCGTTCCATTGTACATACATGGGCCTCTAAAGGCAAAGGCAAGAGATTTGATAGGAAACAACTTCTTCAGGCGGGCGGTAGCTTTTTCACACTTTTACTGGCAATAAATGCAGGACTTGTAAAACAGTTTTCTCTAGAGAATGGCCAAACCCTACAAATTGATTCCAATAGAACTCGCTCTCTCGCCCGTGGAACATTTTGAGGACAATCTGAGTAAATTCATTGACAACGAGAATATTGAGAATGATAAAAAACTGCCTTTACTTCAAGTTGCACTTCGCCGAGTGGACAAACATAAGCCCTATCTCGCGAAGATCGGTGGTATTTACTACAAAAAAAGAATCATCTCCTCAATAGTCTGCTGCTGCTGCTGGAAAAAAGTAAAAGCCGAAGTGAAGGGTAACATTATAGCCGAAAATTGGATATATATTATCCCAACAATACCTGGAACAAAGCAAGCAGCTACGAACTAACCAATTGGACATTGGTCTAGATCATTTTGAAGTTTATAGCAATGGGAAAGGGACTATAATTCAAGGGAAGAGCTATAATTTACTTGATTTAATCTATGATGTTGTTACAAATCGTACGGGATTATTGCCATTTGACATTCATATATACAACTTTGTAGATATAATAAACTTCTACAAAGGCCCTATCAGTAATATGCAAATTCAAAAAAAAATATAATAACATGCACCATCGTCAACACTATTAAAATATGAACATGAAGAAGAAGAAGAAGATATTAAATCAATTTTGGAAAATACTTGCCCATCTAGTGGAAACTTGACAATAAGGAGGAGTAGTACACCATTGATAACTAGAAAAAGGTAAAGACTTATCATTTCAACGTCATCACTACGCCTGCTAACTGTAAGTACACTAATGGGTCGTCGACGTTAAACTGTACATGTGAGTTCCACAGTTTAAAACTATAAAACAAACTTATGCCAATATTGTTGCATCGATGAGTTTATGTTCCCCAACCACTTTCCTAAGTCACTGGTGTTCACGCTAAAAGTGTACAAGACTATCTACAAAATAAATCAAGTTACACTGTATAGAAATCATAGGCTTCGTGCTAATCGTTATCGAAAAACTAAAGCCTTTTTCCCATTGCATATAATGCAAGCAGATCTCCTAACTCTAGATGAGATTCAAAGACTTCACAAAGCACCGTAAAAGTACATTCTACTTGCAATAAGTGTTTTTAGTCGCTATGCAAATGCCATTCCATTGCGCTCGAAGAGAGGTGTTGAAGTTGCTCAGGCCATTGAAAGTATTCGTGAACAGGATTCGTATAAAAAAATTCAAACAGATCGTTGTAGTGAATTTGTTAATTCCCATGTTGCAAAAGCACTAGCGAAATATAATACATTGCTCTATCATAGTCATAGTCCTATAAAGGCTGCATTGGCCGAACGATTGATAAGAAGTATTCGACTTTTAATTTCAAGATATTGTACATTGAAAAATACATCTGCTTTTATTCATGATTTAGGTAAAATGATGTTGATTTATATTCAACGTCCTCATCGATTATTGTTCAACTCAACCCTAACAGAAGTTCTCATTCGGATCATGATAAAATTGATACCTGTCTTAAACAATATTGCAATGAAATAAGTGTCAGTAAGAAAAAATTCAATGCTGGTTATACTGTTCGAATTAATAGGACAACTAATGTTTTGAAAAGGGTAATTACTTGTGGTCCACAGAACTTTTTAATGTGGCAAAAATCCTAGACACTAAACCCATAACTTATCAATTGCGCGATACCAAAGATGAAGAGATTCTCGGCGGCTTTTATAACTATGAACTACAAAAAATTAAAAATAATAGTGAAATCTATCAAATTGAAAAGATATTAAAGACTCACAGGGGTACGAAACAGTTACTTGTTCGGTGGCTAGGATACAACTCTGATTTTGATTCTTGGATCAGTGTAGAAGATATTGACAATGCCCAATGATTTCTATGTAACATTTATGTCCAATGTTTCCGATCCTCTCTACAATGACTTGAATAAGACAAGTGATTTTGGACGAAACTCTCCCCCGCCATCAAATTCGATGATGGGAAGTATGAAGTGGCTCTTGTCGATTGTATTCTCAAAAATACCTATGACATCCTGAGAAAGGATCGTGTGTATGATATAAAAGTTATACCATTCGATTGGTCACTCTTTGTCGACTATGAATGGGTTGAAGTCCTTAAATCTAGCGAATATCCACATGTAAAATTGAAATATACTGAATACGATAATATGACCGATTTATGTCGTACAATCAATAGAACTCATATCGCAAGAATGGTACATTCCATTTTAATTATTCAATGGAACACGATAGGATTTACATTACCTCACCTGTTGACAGTGAAATAATTATTCTCAATGATAATATGAGAGACGTTCTTGGCTTTAAACAGAATATGATCAATGGGAAAAACGCTGGCACCGTTTACGGGATGGATCAAGTTATTTTTGCTGATTTTCCACCTGGTTAAGCCTCGGACTCTTGCATGTTTCTCTATGCATCCTTTGAGGAAACATCGAGAGTTCTGATGGAAACATCAGAAAACTTGCAATCATAAACGAAACAATTGTTACTTCTAATTAAAATTTGGTATCTTTGACATAAAACTTGTTAGTTCTAACAGAAAATTTGTTATCACTGACGAAAAATTTTTACTTCTAAGAGAAATTTAATAGTTGTAACTAAAACTCTGTTAGTGTTAATGAAAAAATTATTTCTTTGATGAGAATATTTGTTAGTGTTATGGAAAACTTGGTACTTTTGACAGAAAACTATTTATCATTAACGGAAAAAAATTATACTTCTACGAAAACTTTGATAGTTTTAAGTAGAAGTTTGTTAGTATTGAGGAAAAAGTTGTTACTTCTAAGAGAAAATTTGTTAATGTTAAGGAAAACTTGCTACTTCTGACAGTCAACTTGTTATCATAAACGAAAAAAATTTTTACTTCTAAGAAAAACCTGGTATCTTTGGGGGATAACTTGCTACATCTTACAGAAAACTTGTTATCACCGACAAAAAATTCTTAGTTCTAGGAGATATTTGATAGTGTTAAGTAAAATTTTGTTAGTATTAAGGTAAAAATTGTTATACCGAGGAGAAAATTTTTTGGTACTAAGATAAATTGCTACTTCTGACAGAAAACTTGTTATCAAAAACAAAAAAATTGTTACTTCTAAGAAAAATCTGGTATCTTTGGCAGAAAACTTGCTACATCTTACAGAAAACTTGTTATCACTGCCGAAAGATTTTTACTTCTAGGAGAATTTTGATAGCATTAAGTAAAAGTTTGTTAGTGTTGAGGAAAAAGTTGTTACTTTGAAGAGAAAATTTGTTAGTTTGAAAGAAAAACTTGCTACTTCTGACAAAAAATTGCTATCAGAAACGAAAAAATTGTTACTTCTAAGAAAAATTTGGTATCTTTGACAGAAAACGTGTTAGTTCTAACAGAAATTTTTTCTGTTAAGGAATAGTTTTAAGGAAAGAATTATTAATTTGATGAGAAAATTTGTTAGTGTTAAGGAAAACTTGCTACTTTTGACAGAAAACTTTTTATCATGAATGAAAAAAATATACTTCTATGAAAAATTTGATAGTTTTAAGTAGAAGTTTGTTAGTATTGAGGAAAAAGTTATTACTTCGAAGAGAAGATTTGTTAGTATTAATGTAAAAGTTGTTACTAGGAGGAGAAAATTTTTTAGTGTTAAGGAAAATTTGCTACTTCTAATAAAAAACATTCTATCATAAACGAAGAAATTGTTGTTTCTAATAAAAAGTTTGTATCTTTGACATTGAACTATCTACTTCTTACAGAAAATTTGTTATCACTGACGAAAAAATGTTTACTTCTAAGAGATATTTGATAGTTTTAAGTAAAAGTTTGTTAGTATTCAGGAAAAAGCTGTTACTTCGAAGAGAAAATTTGTTATAGTGAAGGAAAACTTGATTTTTCTGACAGAAAACTTGTTATCAGAAACGTAAAAATTGTTACTTCTAAGAAAAATTGGAATTTTTGGCAGAAGACTTTCTAATTCTTACAGAAAACTTGTTATCAGTGACGAAAAATTGTTACTTCTAAGAGAAATTTCAAAGTTGTAACTAAGACTCTCTTAGTGTTAAGGAAAAAATTGTTAATGTGATGAGAAAATTTGTTAGTGTTAAGGGAAACTTGCTACTTTTGACAGGAAACTTTTTATCATGAACGGAAAAAAATTATACTTCTATGAAAAATTTGATAGTTTTAAGTAGAAGTTTGTTAGTATTGAGGAAAAAGTTGTTACTTCAAAGAGAAGATTTGTTAGTATTAATTTAAAAGTTGTTAATAGGAGGAGAAAAATTTTTAGTGTTAAGGAAAAATTGCTACTTCTAACAGAATACTTGCTATCATAAACGAAGAAATTGTTATTTCTAAGAAAAATTTGGTATCCTTGACATGGAACTTGCTACTTCTTACAGAAAACTTGTTATCACTGACGAAAAAATTGTTACTTCTAAGAGAAATTGATAATATTAAGTAGAAATTTGTTATTATTGAAGAAAAAGCTGTTACTTCGAAGAGAAAATTTGTTATAGACAAGGAAAACTTGATACTTCTGACAGAAAACTTGTTATCAGAAACGTAAAAATTGTTACTTCTAAGAAAAATTGGAATTTTTGGCAGAAGACTTGCTACTTCTTACAGAACACTTGTTATCAGTGACGAAAAATTGTTACTTCTAAGAGAAATTTCAAAGTTGTAACTAAAACTCTGTTAGTGTTAAGGAAAAAATAATTAATGGGATGAGAAAATTTGTTAGTGTTGAGGGAAACTTGCTACTTTTGACAAAAAAAAATTATCATGAACGGAAAAAATTTGTACTTCTAAGAAAAATTTGATAGTTTTAAGTAGAAGTTTGTTAGTATTGAGGAAGAAGTTGTTGCTTAGAAGAGAAAATTTGTTAGTGTTAAGAAAAACTTGCTACTTCTGACAGAAAACTTGTTATCAAAAACGAAAAAAAAATTTACTTCTAAGAAAAATCTGGTATCTTTGGCATAAAACTTACTACTTCTTCCAGAAAACTTTTTATCACTGACAAAATTGTTACTTCTAGGAGATATTTGATAGTGCTAATAAAAGTTTGTTAGTATTAAGGTAAAAGTTTCTACTTCGAGGAAGAAAATTTTTTAGTGTTAAGAAAAAATTGCTACTTCTGACAGAAAACTTGTTATCATAAACAAAGAAATTGTTATTTCTATGAAAAATTTGGTATCTTTGACAGAAAACATTCTACTTCTTACAGAAAACTTGTTATCACTGACGAAAAATTGTTACTTCTAAGAGATATTTGATTTGATTAAGTAAAAGTTTGTTAGTATTAAGGAATAAGTTGTTACTTCGAAGAGAAAATTTGTTAGTGTGAAAGGAAAAATGGATACTTCTAACAGAAAACTTGTTATTATAAACAAAGATATTGTTATTTCTAAAAAAAATTTGTCTTTTTGACAGAAAACTTGCTACTTCTAACAGAAAACTTGTTATAACTGACGACAATTTGTTACTTCGATGTGAAACTTTGTTAGTGTTGAGGAAAACTTGCTACTTCCGACAGAAAACTTGTTATAGAAAAAAAGTTTTTACTTCTAAGAAAAATATGGTATCTTTGAAAGACAACTTGCTACTTCTAACAGAAAATTTGTTATCACTGACGAAAAAAATTTTAATTCTAAGAGAAATTTATTATCTTTGATGTAAAACTTGGGGGCATTAGAAAAAATTTGTTACAGTTAAGAAAAACCTATTACTTCTAAGAGAAATTTGATAGTGTTAAGTAAAAAGCCTATTAGTATTAAGAAAAAGTAGTTTCTTCGAAGAGAAAATTTGTTAGTGTGAAGGAAAACTTGCTACTTCTGACAGAAAACTTTTTATCATAAACAAAAATTGTCACTTCTAAGAAAAATTTGGTATCTTTGACAGATAACTTGTTATCACTGACGAAAAAATGGTAACTTCTAAGAGTAATTTGATGATATTAAGTAAAAGTTTGTGAGTATTGAGGAAAAAGTTGTTACTTCGAAGAGAAAATTTGTTAGTGTGAAAGGAAACTTGCTACATCTGACAGAAAACGTGCTATCATAAACGAAAAATTGTTACTTCTAACAAAAATTTGGTATCTTTGAGAAAAAACTTGTTAGTTCTAACAGAAAATTTGTTATCTCTAACGAAAAATTGTTACTTCTAACAGAAATTTGATAGTTGTAACTAAAACTCTTTTAGTGTTAAGGAAAACTTGCTACTTTTGACAGAAAACTTTTAATCATGAACGGAAAAAATTATGCTTCTACGAAAAATTTGATTGTATTAAGTAGAAGTTTGTTGGTATTTATGAAAAAGTCGTTAATCGGAAAAGAAAATTTGCTAGTGTTAAGAAAAACTTGCTACTTCTGACAGAAAACTTGTTATCATAGACAAAGAATTGTTAGTTCTAAGACAAGTTAGGTATCTTTGACAGAAAACTTGCCAATTCTAACAGAAAACTTGTTATCAATGACGAAAAATTGTTACTTCTAAGAGAAATTTGATAGTGTTAAGTAAAAGTTTGTTAGTATTAAGGAAAAAGTTATTACGTCGAGGAGAAAATTTGTTAGTGTTAATGAAAAATTGATACTTCTAACAGAAAACTTGTTATCATAAACGAAGATATTGTTATTTCTAAGAAAAATTTGGTCTTTTTGACAGAAAATTTGTCATCATTGACTAAAAAATGATTAATTCTAAGAGAAATTTGATAGTATTAAGCAAAAGTTTGTTAGTGTTGAGGAAAAAGTTGTTACTTCGAAGAGAAAATTTTTTAGTGTGAAAGGAAAACTTGCTACTTCTGACAATATAACTTGCAATCATAAACGAAACAATTGTTACTTCTAAGTAAAATTTGGTATTTTTGACATAAAACTTTGACAAAAAAACTTTGGTATCTTTAAAAATAAACTTGTTAGTTCTAACAGAAATTTGTTATCACTGACGAAAAATTTTTACTTCTAAGAGAAATTTAATAGTTGTAACTAAAACTCTGTTAGTGTTAATGAAAAAATTATTTCTTTGATGAGAAAATTTGTTAGTGTTATGGAAAACTTGGTACTTTTGACAGAAAACTATTTATCATTAACGGGAAAAAATTATACTTCTACGAAAAATTTTATAGTTTTAAGTAGAAGTTTGTTAGTATTGAGGAAAAAGTTGTTACTTCTAAGAGAAAATTTGTTAATGTTAAGGAAAACTTGCTACTTCTGACAGTCAACTTGTTATCAGAAATGAAAAAAATTTTTACTTCTAAGAAAAACCTGGTATCTTTGGGGGAAAACTTGCTACGTCTTAAAGAAAACTTGTTATCACCGACGAAAAATTCTTACTTCTAAGAGAAATTTGATAGAGTTAAGTAAAAGTTTGTTAGTATTAAGGTAAAAGTTGTTACTTGGAGGAGAAAATTTTTGGTACTAAGAAAAATTGCTACTTCTGACAGAAAATTTGTTATCATAAACGAAAAAAATTATTACTTCTAAGAAAAACCTGGAAAAAGGAAAAAGTTGAGGAAAAAGTTATTACTTCGAAGAGAAGATTTGTTAGTATTAATGTAAAAGTTGTTACTAGGAGGAGAAAATTTTTTAGTGTTAAGGAAAAATTGCTACTTCTAACAGAAAACTTGTTATCATAAACGAAGAAATTCTTGTTTCTAACAAAAAGTTTGTATCCTTGACATTGAACTAGCTAATTCTTGCAGAAAACTTGTTATCCCTGACGAACAAATGTCTACTTCTAAGAGATATTTTATAGTTTTAAGTAAAAGTTTGTTAGTATTCAAGAAAAAGCAGTTACCTCGAAGAGAAAATTTGTTATAGTGAAGGAAAACTTGATACTTCTGACAGAAAACTTGTTATCATAAACATAAAAATTGTTATTTCTAAGAAACATTGGAATCTTTGGCAGAAGACTTGCTACTTCTTACAGAAAACTTGTTATCAGTGACGAAAAATTGTTACTTCTAAGAGAAATTTCAAAGTTGTAACTAAAACTCTGTAAGTGTTAAGGAAAAAATTGTTAATGTGATGAGAAAATTTGTTAGTGTTAAGCGAAACTTGCTACTTTTGACAAAAATCTTTTTATCATGAACGGAAAAAATTGTACTTCTAAGAAAAATTTGATAGTTTTAAGTATAATTTTGTTAGTATTGAGGAAGAAGTTGTTGCTTCGAAGAGAAAATTTGTTAATGTTACGGAAAACTTGCTACTTCTGACAGTCAACTTGTTATCAGAAAAAAAAAAAAAATTTACTTCTAAGAAAAACCTGGTATCTTTGGGGGAAAACTTGCTACATCTAAAAGAAAACTTGTTATCACCGACGAAAAATTCTTACTTCTAAGAGAAATTTGATAGAGTTAAGTAAAAGTTTGTTAGTATTAAGGTAAAAGTTTTTACTTCGAGGAGAAAATTTTTGGTACTAAGAAAAATTGCTACTTCTGACAGAAAATTTTTTATCATAAACGAAAAAATTATTACTTCTAAGAAAAACCTGGTACCTTTGGCAGAAAACTTGCTAAATAATACAGAAAACTTGTTATCACTGCCGAAAAAATGTTAGTTTTAAGAGAAATTCTATAGTATTAAGTAAAAGTTTGTTAGTGTTTAGGAAAAAGTTGTTACTTTAAAGAGAAAATTTGTTAGTTTGAAAGGAAAACTAGCTACTTCTGACAAAAAATTGCTATCAGAAACGAAAAAATTGTTACTTCTAAGAAAAATTTGGTATCTTTGACAGAAAACGTGTTAGTTCTAACAGAAAATTTGTTATGACTGACGAAAAATTGTTACTTCTAAGAGAAATTTGATAGTTATAACTAAAACTCTGTTAGTGTTAAGGAAAGAATTATTAATTGGATTAGAAAATTTGTTAGTGTTAAGGGAAACTTGCTACTTTTGACAGAAAACTTTTTATCATGAATGGAAAAAAATTGTACTTGTAAGAAAAATTTGATAGTTTTAAGTAGAAGTTTGTTAGTATTGATGAAGAAGTTGTTGCTTCGAAGAGAAAATTTGTTAATGTTAAGGAAAACTTGCTACTTCTGACAGTCAACTTGTTATCAGAAATGAAAAAAATTTTTACTTCTAAGAAAAACCTGGTATCTTTGGGGGAAAACTTGCTACGTCTTAAAGAAAACTTGTTATCACCGACGAAAAATTCTTACTTCTTAGAGAAATTTGATAGAGTTAAGTAAAAGTTTGTTAGTATTAAGGTAGAAGTTGTTACTTCGAGGAGAAAATTTTTGGTACTAAGAAAAATTACTACTTCTTACAGAAAATTTGTTATCATAAACGAACAAATTTTTACTTCTAAGAAAAATCTGGAATCTTCGGTAGAAAACTTGCTACATCTTACAGAAAACTTATTATCACTGCCGAAAAAATGTTACTTCTAAGGGAAATTCTATAGTATTAAGTAAAAGTTTGTTAGGGTTGAGGAAAAATTTGTTACTTTAAAGAGAAAATTTGTTAGTTTGAAAGGAAAACTAGCTACTTCTGAAGAAAAATTGCTATCAGAAACGAAAAAATTGTTACTTCTCAGAAAAATTTGGTATCTTTGAAAGAAAACTTGTTAGTTCTAACAGAAAATTTGTTATGACTGACGAAAAATTGTTACTTCTAAGAGAAATTTGATAGTTATAACTAAAACTCTGTTAGTGTTAAGGAAAGAATTATTAATTTGATGAAAAAATTTGTTAGTGTTAAGGGAAACTTGCTACTTTTGACAGAAAACTTTTTATCATGAACGGAAAAGTATTGAGTATAAAGTATTCAGGAAAAAGTTGTTACTTCGAAGAGAAAATTTGTTATAGTGAAGGAAAACTTGATACTTCTGACAGAAAACTTGTTATCAGAAACGTAAAAATTGTTACTTCTAAAATAAATTGGAATTTTTGGCAGAAGACTTGCTACTTCTTACAGAAAACTTGTTATCAGTGACAAAAATTGTTACTTCTAAGAGAAATTTCATAGTTGTAACTAAAACTCTGTAAGTGGTAAGGAAAAAATTGTTAATGTGATGAGAAAATTTGTTAGTGTTAAGCGAAACTTGCTACTTTTGACAAAAATCTTTTTATCATGAACGGAAAAAATTGTACTTCTAAGAAAAATTTGATAGTTTTAAGTAGAATTTTGTTAGTATTGAGGAAGAAGTTGTTGCTTCGAAGAGAAAATTTGTTAGTATTAAGAAAAACTTGCTACTTCTGACAGAAAACTTGTTATCAAAAACGAAAAAAAATTCTTACTTCTAAGAAAAATCTGGTATCTTTGGCAGAAAACTTACTACTTCTTCCAGAAAACTTTTTATCACTGACGAAAATTGTTACTTCTAAGAGAAATTTGATAGTGCTAATAAAAGTTTGTTAGTATTAAGGTAAAAGTTCCTACTTCGAGGAATAAAATTTTTTGTGTTAAGGAAAAATTTCTACTTCTAACAGAAAACTTGTTATCATAAACGAAGAAATTGTTACTTCTAAGAAAAATTTGGTATCCTTGACATGGAGCTTGCTACTTCTTACAGAAAACTTTATCACAGACGAAAAAATTGTCACTTCTAAGAGTAATTTGATAGTGTTAAGTAAAAGTTTGTTAGTATTAAAGTAAAAGTTGTTACTTCGAAGCGAAAATTTGTTAGTTTTAAGGAATACTTGCTACTTTTGACAGAAAACTTGTTATCATAAACGAAAAAAAATTATAGTTCTAAGAAAATTTTGATAGTGTTAAGTAAAAGTTTGTTAGTATTAACGTAAAAGTTGCTACTTCGAGAAGAACATTTTTTAGTGTTAGGGAAAACTTGCTTCTTCTGACAGAAAACTTGTTATCATAAACGAAAAAATTTTTCCTTTTAATAAAAATCTGGTATCGTTGGTAGATAACTTGCCACTTCTTACAGAAAACTTGTTATCACTGACTAAAAATTGTTTATTCTAAGAGAAATTTGATAGTTTTAAGTAAAAGTTTGTTAGTATTAAGGTAAAATTTGTTACTTCGAGGAGAAATTTTTATAGTGTTAAGGAAATCTTGCTACTTCTAAAAGAAAACTTGTTATCATAAACGAAGAAACTTTTATTTATAAGAAAAATTTGGTATATTTAACAGGGAGCTTACTACTTCTTACAGAAAACTTGGTATCACTCACGAAAAAATTGTTACTTCTAAGAGATATTTGATAGTTTTAAGTAGAAGTTTTTTAGTATTGAGGAAAAATTTTTTACTTTGACGAGAAAATTTTTTACTGTTAAGAAATACTTGATACTTCTGACAGAAAACTTGTTATCATAAATGAAAAAGTTGTTACTTTTAAGAAAAAATTGGTATCTTTGGTAGGAAACTTGCTACTTTTTATAGAAAACTTATTATCACTGATGAAAAGTTGTTACTTTTTAGACATATTTGATAGTTTTAAGTAGAAGTGTGTTGGTATTGAGGAGAAAGTTGTTACCTCGAGATGAACATTTTTTAGTGTTAAGGAAAACTTGCTACTTTTGACAGAAAACTTATTATCATAAACGAGAAAATTGTTACTTTTAAGAAAAATTTGATAGTATAAAGTAAAAGTTTGTTGGTATTGAGGAAAAAGTTGTTACTTTGATGAGAAAATTTGTCACTTCGATGAGAAAATTTGTTAGTATTACTTCAGGAAAAATATGGTATCTTTGACAGAAAACTTATTATCCTAGACGAAAAAGTTATTAACTTGCTACTTTTGACAGAACACCTGTTATCATAAACGAAAAAAATTGTTACTTCTAAGAGAAATTTGATAGTATTAAGTAAAAGTTTGTTAGTATTGAGAGAAAAGTTGTTACTTCGAAGAGAAAATTTGTTAGTGTGAAAGGAAAACTTGCATCTTCTGATAGAAAACTTGCTATCCTAAACGAAAAAATTGTTACTTCTAAGAAAAATTTGGTATCATTGACAGAAAACTTGTTAGTTCTAACAGAAAATTTGTTATCACTGAAAAAATTGTTACTTCTAAGAGAAATTTGATAGTTATAACTAAAACTCTGTTAGTATTAAGGAAAAAATTGTTACTTTGATGTGAAAATTTGTTAGTGTTAAGAAAAACTTGCTACTTTTGACTGAAAACTTTTTATCATGAACGGAAAAAAAATTATACTTCTAAGAAAAATTTGATAGTTTTAAGTAAAAGTTTGTTATTGTTAATGGAAAATGTTGATACTTCGATGAGAAAATTTGTTAGTGTTAAGGAAATCTTGCTACTTCTGTCAAATAACTTGCTATCATAATGAAAAATTGTTACTTCTAAGAAAAATTTGGTATTATTGACAGAAAACTTATTACTTCTAACAGATAAATTGTTATCATTCTAACAAATTTTACATATATTAAATGTGAAATTTTTATGTTTTAAGTATGTTTTATCTCATTCGAATGCATGTAGAAAAAAGTTGAAAAAATATCACGTTAAAAAAATAAAAAAAAAAGTTAAAAAAACTTAAAAAAAGTATAAAAATGAGGGGGGGATGGGGCCCAAAAAGTTGTAGGGTGGGTGGTGGGCCCTTCTATGTCTCAAGCACGCAAAAAAAAGTAAAAAAAAACGAGGGGAAGGGCCTAAAAAGTGGGGGGGGGGGGCTTAGGGGTTGGGGTTTGGGACCTCACAACACTGTTCAAATGGAACCTGTGTATTATAACTACCACAGAGTTTCACCCCAAATCATCTTCTAAAATGTCTCAAACTGTTTCGCCTAAATTATCTTCGAAAATTTCTCAAACGGTTTCGCCTAAATCATCTTCTAAAATGTCTCAAAAGGTTTCGCCTAAATCATCTTCTAAAATGTCTCAAACTGTTTCGCCTAAATAATACCCTAAACGTAATGTCTGCGTATTCGTTTGTTTCGGCATCCCTGCGCTGTCAAATTTGAAATTTCTACGAAGCATTTCCCGCGTAAAATATATTCAATCTGTCTTCATCTCCTAGGTGTTCCTAGCTACACTATTAAGGTTTCGATAGAATATTAATTCCAGAATTTATCACTAAGCCTAATGACCAGAGAAGCCATATTTAAAAATAGAATATTAATTTATCTTTGTCACTAAAGACCATTTATCTCTCAGACCTAAAGACCAAAGAAGCCATATTGTTTCTTAATTCCCCTTTGGTGGATCAATAATTCCCCGCCGATTATGTAAATCAATTTCTCAGAAATCTAGTTCCCATCGGTGTCATTGACCCGTTTGTTGATCAATAATCCTTGAATAAATTATAACCTGTCAGTGTTAGACTTGATTATAGATGGCAGCACGGTGTTCGTAGAGCGCTGGTACCCCCTTCCCTACTTGGGTGTCTCAAAATCTTGATTCGGTTCATTAGCATTCAATGATATAACATTTGGACAAAGGTCAACTACATTGGGTGAATTGAACTTTACTCTCTCAGATTTTAATAAATTATCATAGATAGAGTCCAGCCCATATTCACCTGTATCACGATTCAAAGCAATATTCCTGAATAAGATTTTCTTTATTTCAATAATTTCACGAAAATTTTTCTTTAAACCCCGATCCCTAGAAATCAAAGAGACATTCTCGAACAAAATAAAATGGTCTGGAAAATTAAAAATATGTTCTGAAAGGGCTGAAGTGAAATCTTCAGACTTAGAAAATTGCTTTAAAGCAAGTTTATGAACCGAATCCAAGAAGGTCAAAGAGAATAGCTTCCGCCTTTGCTTTGAAAAGAATTAGAGATTCAAACAATATGTAGTGTTATTTGATTTAGTATATAAACTTTTGTTTTAAATTGTTTTATTTTAGTTTTACTACTGATGACGGTCACTGTATATGTGACCGAAATATCTGGTATTTTTGTGAATTTCTATCATCACTGTCTATTAAAAGGATTTTATCCCTATTTGAACTTTTATTTATAGATAAATAAATGAAACCAAAACGAACAGAAATTACAATAAATAACCGAGTCCAACTCAAAACTAGCATAAATTAACTTGAGTAAGGCTCAAAACCCCCTATACCTTCCCAAGGCCAGAAAATAATTTGCAATTTACTGAAAAAATATAAATGTTTTTACTTTTATAACTTTAATAAATCAAATAATATTAACATTTTGATTACTAAATATCAGTATATGTACATTCAACTGAGAATGCACATTCATTTGTATTTTTTTCAGAAAAGTGCATACTATGTTCTGACCTTGGGAAGGCATAGGGGTTTTGAGCCCTACTCAAGTTACTTTCTGCTCGTTTTGACTTTGACTCGATTATTTATTGTAATTTCTGTTCGTTTTGTGTTTCATTTTTTTGTCGATGCTGATTTGTGGTAGTAAGGTAAAAAGAAAATAATATTTTAAATCTTTTCGGTTTTTTTAAGACTTTATAGTTTGGCCTGCTATTTGTATACTGGAGAAAAATTTTAAGCAATTTATAACAGCATACACTCTTTTAAAAATCTGGACACAAATCGTAGTGTTTAATTGAGTTTCACTATATTAAGTTGTTGACACAAATCGTAGTGTTTTGGCAAAATCGGAAGAAGCCCCATTTAAATGAAATATTTAAAACTGTCAAAAGACCTGCAGAAAATATCCCTTTTTCGACTGCATACTCTTAGTTCCGGTGACGCATTAGACCCCTAAACATATACAAACGTATACACAGATCATGCAAAATGAATGAGTATTACAGATAGTAATTTTGCAGCTTCACTTAAATTAGTTGATCTAGCCTCCACTAGTTGACCTGAAATAGAAAACTTGATACCATTCGCAAAACAGATCTGTTTACTTTCTTTGATATCTACGATTTTGATTTGTTTAGATTTCAAGAGCAAAAGTAGCCCCGAAAGTTTGAACATAATACCCTCAGTTGTTCTTGGGATACTGCTGAGATGTCTTATAGGGAATTAGCATTAACACAGTGCGTATTGATTTAATCTTAAGGCAACATTTAGTTTTTAAACATAATGGACAAATTGGAGGATAGGCGTGGGAGGGGGACTAGATGCCCTCTAATTTCTTTCGAGCATTAAAAAGGACATTAGCCCTTTCCATTTTTAATCGAATGAGCCCTTTTCGAAGTTCCTACAACAATTCCTTCGTATACGAAGTGCCCTGGTCAAAAAAAAAAAAAAAAAAAAAAAAAAAAAAAAAACATTGTACCCACTTCGATCTTTACTATAATTATTTGGAAAAAAAACTACGTTTTCTAAAGAGTTAAAGAGGCTGAGTCACAAGTTCGAACCTTAAAACGTACAGGGATTAGGAGCCGCCCCCCAAACCCCCGCTTCCGTATATGAAAGGGGCTCTGCCCTCCTCAACGCCTCGCTCTTTACGCTAAAGTTTTTATTGTTTTAAAAAAAAGAGTTGTGAGAAAGTCATACTTTAGTTTAAAGAGCTAGGCGTTACGACGGTCAAAGTCCCTTTCACATCCAGAAGCGTGGACTTGGGGGGCGGCATATTCCCCGATGTACATGTTAAACACTCGACGGTTTAAGTTTCGAAATCTTTAATAAGCCTCTTTAAATCGTTAGAACACGGATTTTTTTTCAAATAATTTCTGCAGGTTTTTGTACAGTTTATTACTTATTTAACTCTTTAGAAAACGTAGTTTTTTTTCAAATAATGTTATCAAAGCAGTGGAGACTTACCTGTAACCTGAAGGCCGACTGTGATATTCTTCTGGAGACGCCTGGAGACTGGAGACTTCTGGAGCCGAAGGATTTAATAGATTGGATTTAAAAAAGAAACTGAGTATCTTTTTTAAACTTTAAATTCAATATAAACTCAACGCCTCGCTCTTTACGCTAAAGTTTTTATTGTTTAAAAAAAAGAGTTGTCAGAAAGTCAAACTTTAGCGTATAAAGCGAGGCGTTGAGGAGGGCACGGCCCCTTTCATATACGGAAGCCTGGGTTTGGGGGTCGGCAGCCCCCCAACTTCACCTCCTAATCCCTATACGTTTTAAGTTTCGAACTTGTGACTCAGCCTCTTTAACAGCCCCCCAACTGTGCCTCCTAATCCCTGTATGTTTTAAGGTTCGACCTTGTAACTCAGCCTCTTTAACTCTTTAAAAAACGTAGTTTTTTTCAAATAATTTAAAACAGAAGCTGAGTTTCTTTTTTAAACTTTAAATTCAGTATATAAAAAATTTCCTCTGACGGGGAATCGAACCCGGGTCTTCCGCCTGACAGTCAGGAGTATCGACCACTGTACCAAAGAGACACAATTGTTCTTGTATTTTTAGTCTGTGGAAATATTTTTGACGCAAGCAAATCCCCACAAAACTTGATATTTGGTTTTTGAAAACAGGTAAGGAGTGATCCGATTGAGCTTAAATTTCGAGAATAAACTGCCAGGCCACAGGAAAACTTATCTTCTAAATTTTAGCTCGATCGGACAACGTTAAAGGGAGGCTGTGGTTGGAAAATTTAACATGGGCTCTTATAGGAAAACGAGGTTTTTCATAAATGTAAAGTCGGGGGATAATTTGTTTGGTCTGAAAATTTCAAAAGGCCCTAACAGGTCAAATTCCGCTTCGAATGAGTCCTCATTCAACCGGATCCGTTGCCAACTGTGGCCTGTAGGTGTGGCTAATAAAAAAACAGAAATGAACATTAAGTGGCTATGTCTGGTTTTTGTAAAACAGAGAAGGAGCAATCGGATTGAGCTGAAATTTCGAGGATAGGCTCCCGGGCCCTAGGAAAGCTTAACCTCTAATTTTCAGCCCAATCGGACAACGTTAAAGGGGGGCTGTGGTGGGAGGGTCGAAATTTCCGGCCCAGTTTACCCCATGAAGATAAAGTCGGAGGAGGATGAAATTTTGGCACGTTTCTTAGTTTGAGCTTGGGCTACAAAATTCGATCGCCGCCGTCTTTCTGCGACCTCTAGGACCGGAAATTGCTTAACATTGTGGTGGGTCGCCTCTTTAAAGAGGCACAAGTGTGCCTCCTTTAAAACGTCAAGCCTTCCAATCACTTTCAACTATTCAAAAGGGCACTAGCCCTTTCAATTTCCTATCAAATGAGACCTTTTTGTGTTTCTAAGAATATGCTTACTATAAACACCTTATATGCCCCAGGGCATAAATTACAACCCTTTCCCTGGGGGCTGTGAGGGGGTTTTCATCCTCAAATACCTAATTTCCAGAACTTTCAACTATGCTAAGCAAACCTGCTATCTCAAAATTTTCATTATATGTGTTTGAGGAAATGGTGGGCGTTAGAGGGGCGTTAGTTGCTCTTCATTCCTTTTCAACTGATAAAAAAGGGACTAGCCCTCTGGATTTCCGGTCGAATGAGCCCTTTTGAAGTTTTAACGACAGCGCTTACAATAAAAACCTTATATGCCCCCAGGACATAACTTACAACCCTTGCCCTGAGGGCTGGCGGGGGTTGTCATGCTCAAAAACATAATTTCCAGAACTTTCAACTACGTTGAAGAAAATTGCTATCTCAGAATTTTGATTGGATGTGTTTAGTAGAGTGCTAACTTATACTTCTACCGGTCCTATAGGAATTCCCATGCTATTCTACGGGCCTTCTTCACCTTTTCAAAGAGAGTCAGAGCTCCCTCACACAGTTTGACGTAGACATTTTTTTTTTAAGTTGGCAAGGTATAATGTGGTCAAACATGTTTTGAGAGTATGGTCATAATTATATAACTCAAGCAGACTGTTTTTTTTGTTATTGATAAGAATTGCACAAGAAAACCCACGTCTGAGGCACTACAGTATCACATGCACATTGCAAAAAAAGTTGGCAAGTTATAATGTGGTCTAATATGTTTTGAGAGTATGATCGAAATTATATAACTTAAGCAGACTGGTTTTTTTTTAAAAGCTGGCACGATATAAAGTAGTCCAACATGTTTTGGGAGTATGTACGAAATTATGTAACTCAACCAGTGTTTTTCGAGCCAACATCCATTTTTTATTCGTCGCTGAGACTTTGTATAAAATGTTCATACATTACGATTTAATTTTCATTATGTTTTAACATATCGTAGAAAGTACATTGAATATTATTAACTTTTAAACAATGGATACTTCAATTGTCAACGTGAGTATAGCTTGCTGAATTTCTTAATTTATTTCCAGATAAAAATTATTTTACCAGTAAATTCAAATTTCAGGGGGACTTAGCCCCCCTCTCTCCTCCAACAATACAAACCCTAAAATATGATGATTATAATTGCTAGAAAACGCAAAGTATACTTTTTTTCTATTATGTAAACAAAAACCCCTCCTCCACTGCTCTGTTTACAAGCATAATTCTGTAGTTTTACTTATTTCGTTCAAAATGTCTCTTTCCCCAATTGTAAATTTAAGATCAGTTCTCTTTTTTTCCGATCTAAACAGAACCAGCTGTGTTACAAAGGAAGGGACAGTTTTAGGACCAAATTTCACAGACTCATGTTATCACGCGCTCGTGTTATCACCGAGATTAGTAACACAAGTCTTTGTCTGTTTCAAGACATGTTGAAAATATAGATTAAAGTTGTTATTAAAATCGTTAATTAAAAGAATAGTGCACTAAACTTAGAATTTATATACATCCAAATCGTATTCAAAATTTTTTTTTTTGGGGAAGAAGTTAAAGTTTTGTATAAAAAAGAACATAGGGCACTACAAATGTCAGAATCGACTTTAGGGGGTAATTTATATTATGGGAAGATGTTTTTGAAATCACCCTTTCCCCCAAACTAAAAATTTTCAAAATTTTGATTTAGCACCTTTTTAAATATGTCGAAAGTTCTAATAGATACAGTGTTACAAGTATCAGAATCGACTTTAGGGGATAATTTCTATTATGGGGAGATGTTTTTGAAATCTCCCTTCCCCCCAAACTCAAAATTTTCAAAAATTTTACTTTGGAAGCTTTTTAAATATCTCTAAAGTGCTAATAGATATAGCGTTAAAAATATCAAAATCGACTTTAGGGGATAATTTATATTATGGGGGGATGTTTTTGAAACCACCCTCCCCCCCAAACTCAAAATTTTCAAAATTCTACTTTAGAACCTTTTTTAAATATTTCTAAAGTTCTAATAGATATAGCGTTACAAATATCAGAATCGACTTTAGGGGATAATTTATATTATGGGGGGATGTTTTTGAATTCCCCCTTCCCCCCAAACTCAAAATTTTCAAAAATTTTACTTTAGAACCTTTTTAAATATTTCTAAACCACTAATAGACATAGCGTTTCAAATATCAGAATCGACTTTAGGGGATAATTTATATTATGGGGGGGTGTTTTTGAAATCCCCCTTCCCCCCAAACTCAAAATTTTCCAAAATTCTACTTTAGAAACTATTTTTTAATATTTCTAAACTACTAATGGATATAGTGTTACAAACATCAGAATCAACTTTAGAGGGCAATTTATCTGTAAAAGGGAAATAGTTTTTTCCATGCTAAATTTATCTTCTTTTTTTTAAGGATGAGGATTCGTACAATTACTCCCTCCCCCGAAAAAGAGAGCTATGGCTAACGGCATTACTCCAATGCAACAAGTGGAGATAGCTGGCCCATCGGGAGACACCCACATCCATCCCAGACCAGCGCTGCCTGCCCAAGACCCACCCGTGCCAGCCCCTATGCAGCCGGGTAGAAAGCTGAAAAGAGAGTGGATGATAGCTCATAACGTTACTGCTGCACAAGATTGTGAAGTCACCCCCTATCAAACATTGCCGGGCCCTTCACGACCAATGCAAGGTGAGAATGATGTGGTCCCTACAGCCCTCAACATGCAAGCTGCAAATCTAAATGTGAGTTTTCAAATATTATTTCTCGCTAATGATTCTTTTTCCCAAGTCAATTTGAAGGACTGAGAATTTTACCACTAGAATTGATTCCAGATTCTAATTTGCATAATAAAAGAATATGATATGAGATATGGGACTTAACAGTTTCAATTTTATCATTTGCTCTGGAAAATCTTGAAAATAACAGACTCTACATTGAAAATAGGTTATTTTTAGGAGAATTCATGATTTTAACTATTTTATTGTGTGTGTGTTTGTGTGAGCGGTGCATGCGCCGCTTATTTTTCTGTCTACTCGATAATTCATGGAGATATAAAAATGAATATTGCAAATTCAATAACGACGTAATGATTTTCAATATTTTGTTGTGTGTGTGTGTGTGTATATGTGTGTGAGCGATGCATGCGCTGCTTATTTTTTCTGTTTACTCGATAATTCATGGAGATAATATAATGAATCTTGCAAATTCAATAACGACGTAATGTTTTTCACTATTTAGTTGTGTGTTTGTGTGTGTGTGTATGTGTGTGTGGAATTGAGTTTTGTGCGTGGAACGGAAAAATGGTACGTGTTAAATATTCAGGTAAACGTACGACTAGAAATGAACATGATTTTTTCAACTTTATGAAATAATGCTTATTTCACATAGGAAATAAAACATTTTTTCTATAGATTAATGAAAAAGCAGTGCCATTGGATCATGAAACGTTAACATTTACTGGACTTGAACCAATTCTAGCATCACCAATGAAGTTTAGAGACGAAACTTCATTAGTTCTAGACAATAAGGAGTGGCATAGGGTTTTTCTTAATGATTGTTTTGGGGACATGGCTAGCCTAGACGATTTAACTTGTGACATTGACAGGATAGAGGATCCGGAGTGGGCAGATAGATTTATGCGTGAGCATTTAGGAAATGTTACTAGTGCATCTGAACCGGGTCCTCATAGAGAAATCCCATCACAGGACAATACAGGGTGACTTGATCAGCTGTCCCCAAACACCTTGAAATACGTACTAGCAGGCCTAGGGGACCACCATTCCGCTTAATGATACATCTAGTGCTAGTAATAGTAGTAGTAATACAGCAACAACAA